>NC_086450.1:391418506-391676006 GCF_028390025.1 Pseudophryne corroboree
GCACCCAGTATCCTCTACGGACTACGAGAAAAGGATTTACCGGTAGGTAATTAAAATCCTATTATTCCTTACGTCCTAGAGCCTAGAGGACACTGGGGTCCATTTAGTACCATGGGGATGTACCAAAGCTCCCAAACCGGGTGGGAGAGTGCTGAGGTTCCTGCAGAACTGATTTACCAAGCTGAAGGTCCTCAGAGGCCAAATTATCGAACTTGTAGAACTTAGCAAACGTGTTCGAACCTGACCAAGTAGCTGCTCGGCAGAGCTGTAAAGCCGAGACACCCCAGGCAGCTGCCCAGGAAGAACCCACCGACCTAGTAGAGTGGGCCTGTACAGATTTTGGACATGGCAAACTTGCCGTGGAATAAGCATGCTGGATAGTAAGTCTGATCCAGCGTGCAATACTCTGCTTTGAAGCAGAACACACAATCTTATTGAGATCATAAAGAACAAACAGCGAGTCGGTCTTTCTGTGACGAGCTGTTCTTTTCACATACAACTTCAAAGCCCTCACGACATCCAAAGACTTTGAAGTAGCAGAGGTGTCAGTGACAACCGCAACCACAATAGGTAGGTTGACGTGAAACGCAGACACCACCTTAGGAAGAAATTGCTGATGAGTTCCTCATGGAAAATTAAATAGGGACTTTTGTGAGACAAAGCCCCCAGCTCCGACATACGTCTTGCTGAAGCCATAGCCAACAGTGTGACGGTCTTCCAAGCAAGATATTATACGTCCACCTCCTGTAACGGCTCAAAGCAGTCCGATTGAAGGAAATGCAGAACAACATCTAGATCCCAAGGTGCCGTGAGGGGCACAAAGGGAGGTTGGATGTGCAGAACACCTTTCAAGAACCTCTGGACCTCAGGGAGAGAAGCCAATTGTTTCAGAAAGAAAATGGTGTAACCACGTTAAACGTAACCACGGTAAGTCTTGAGACAAACGGGTCATGTTGTAGAAGATCCTTGCGAAGAGGTACAGGCCACAGGTCTTCGAGGAACATCCCCAGAAGGTCCGCGTACCTGGCCCTTCTTGGCCAGTCCGGCGCAATTAGAATAGCTTGAACCTTTCCCCTTTTTATTCTCATTAGAATTCTTGGGATCAGAGGAAGTGGAGGAAACATGTACACCATCTGATAGACCCATGGAGTCGTCAAAGCGTCGACTGCCACCGCCTGTGGGTCTCTCGGAATGAAGACCGCTGACAACGCCACAGCATTTCTCTCTGCACAGAGGAGAATTCTTGACACCTCTGATATTGCTGCTCTGCTTTTCGTTCCGCCCTGTCGGTTTATGTATGTTACTGCTGTCATATTGTCCGACTGGAGCTGAATGGCACGATCTTGAAGATGTTTTTTTGAGAAGGGCGTTGTATATGGCCCTGAGTTCCAGAATGTTGATTGGAAGGACGACTTCCTGACTGGACCATCTTCCCTGAAACTGCACCCCCTGAGTGACTTTTCCCCAACCTCTGAGGCTTGCGTCTGTGGTTAGCAGAATCCAGTTAAGAATTCCGAACCTCGACGAGGTGAGAAGTCTGTAGCCACCACAAGGGAGATCCTGGCTTTTGGCAACAGACGGATCCTCTAGTGCATGTGAAGATGCGATCCGGACCATTTGTCCAACAGATCGAGCTGGAAGGGTCTTACGTGAAACCTTCTGTATTGAAGAGCCTCGTAAGAGGCCACCATTTTCCCCAGAATGCAAATGCATAGATGCACCGATATCCGGGTTGGCTTCAGGACATCCCTAACCATTGACTGGATTACTAATGCCTTTTCCAACGGAAGGAACACCGTCTGCGACTCCGTATCCGGTATCACTCCCAGGAATGGGAGCCTCCGTGCTGGTTCTAGGTGAGATTTCGGAAGGTTCAGAATCCACCCATGATCCTGGAGACGTTTGGTTGAGAGAGCAATGCTGTCCAGCAACCTTTCCCTGGATGGTGCTATTATCAGGAGATCGTCCAGGTACGGAAATTTGTTCACTCCCTGTTTGCGGAGTAGAAGCATCATCTCTGCCATCACCTTGGTGAACACCCTCGGTGCCGTGGAGAGGCGAAATGGCAGGGCCTGGAACTGGTAGTGACAGTCCTGCAGTGCAAACCGTAGATAAGCCTGATGAGGCAGTCCAGATCGGAATGTGAAGGTACGCATCCTTGATATCCAGAGACACCAGGAATTCCCCATCCTCCAGACCTGAGATCACCGCTCTCAGAGACTCCATCTTGAATTTGAACACTCGTAAGTACGGGTTCAACGACTTGAGGTTCAAAATTGGTCTTACCAAACCGTCCAGATTCGGTACTACAAACAAGTTGGAATAGTACCCCTTGTTTAGCTGATGAGGTGGAACTGGAACAATGACTTGAGTCTGTACCAGCTATTGGATGGCATGTTGTAAACTGGCCTCTTGTGAAACTGGCAAGCCTGATTTGTAGAATCTGTGAGGTGGGAGCTACTGGAACTCCAGTCTGTAGCCCTGGGAAATAAGATTTATGACCCAGGGATCCTGGCACAAATTTGACTGAAGAATTGTAGGCATGCTCCCACTTGACAGCCTTCCAGGCATTGCGGTCCACCGTCATGCTGAAGTCTTTGAGGAAGCAGAGCCTGAGCTCTGTTCCCGAGTACCTGCTGTTGCTGGTTTACGTAGTTTAACTCTTGCGCCGCTGGAGGACGTAGAAGCACCTCTGGATTTGCCCTTGAACTTGGCCGTCCGAAAGAACTTTAACTTAGAAGCTGAATAAGTCTTCTTGGTTGGGGGGCCTGCGGAAGGAAGATACGTAGACTTACCCGCAGTAGCCTTGGAGATCCATTTGTCTAATTCATCTCTGAACAAGGCCTCTCCTGTGAATGGTAGGCCTTCCACGCCTTTCTTATAATCCACGTCAGCAGTCCACTGGCTTAGCCACAAGCCCGTGTGCAGACACTGCCTTAGCGGTGGTGCGTGCATTAAGCACGCCTACTTTATGGCTTCCACCATAAAGTTTGCAGAGTCCTGTATATGCTGCAAGAGTAAGACAACATCCCCCCTAGATAAGGAATCTAATCGCTCAATTAGGTTACCTAACCATTTAGCAATGGCTCTAGTTATCCACGTACATGCAATAGTGGGTCTTTGGGCCACCCCAGCAGCTGTGTACAATGATTTGAGCGTAGTCTCAATTTTACGATCAGCCTTGACTTTCAGGGAGGCTGCGGCAGGAACAGGCAATACAATTTTACGTGACAGCCTAGAGACTGATGCGTCTACTATCGGTGGATTTTCCCATTTTATCCCATCCTCCAAAGGTAAAGGAAAAGATGAGAGGAACCTTTTAGGGATCTGAAACTTCTTATCAGGATTAACCCACGGTTCTTCAAACAGGGTATTCAATTCCTTTGACGCAGGAAAAGTGACCGAGGACTTCCTTTTTACATTAAAATAGGATTCCTCACACTCCTCTGACACCTTATCAGGAATATGCAGAACATCTCTGATAGCCGCTATAAGAGCCTCTATTCCCTGTGATAGAGCTGCATCTCCCCCCCCCCCCCCCCCCCCCCCCCGCCGTGTCTGACCTGTAAGCGTCAGACTGCAGGATATGGGACAGAGATCGCTTTTGCTGACAAATGGGAGGGGAGTGAGATGCTGTCTTGGGGACTGAGTCTCTGTTCATAAATTCATCCACAGTCTGTTTTAAGTATTGCGTCTTTTTCTCATTGCGGGACAATTCTGTAGAAAGAGTTGAAATCATTCTCTTAAGAGAATTAACCCATTCCGGTTCAGCCCCGCTAGCCTGTGAACCCTAAGTACCCAGTAGTGAGCCTCCTGGTGAAGAGGAACACGCTGCGGTACAAGAAACACACTCTTTGCCTGGCATAATGTAAATGTGACAACACACACACACACACAGAGGAAAGGTTAAGTAAAATTAATCCATAAAGAGTCCTTCAGGGAGACACAGAGTTGTTTGGAGCCAGCCCCCACCGCACCCTTATCTCTAAGGCCAAGCTTAGCCGGGTCACAGACTAAGTACCCTGAAAGGGGACTTAGTACACTAATAGTCGCTCCCCCCCTGCTATGACCCCCTTGTACCGCTTAGGTAATCTGGAGTCACACTGGAGGAGCTGCGCGTCCCTGTCCTGTCAACGTCTGTGTCCACTGCAGAGGGGAAATGGCGCTGGTGAGCTGCTGGATCCTCTCATAGTGAAGCCCCGCCCCTTCAATGGAGCGCGGTCTTCCCGCTTTTTTTTTTATACTGGCTGAGGAATCTGGTGCTTAAAATGGAGAGAACCATTTTACGGCTTCGGTGCCAGTGTAGGTACTGTGTACAGTGTACTGTGTCCGGAGACGCATTCTGCCCCGTTTAGAAGCCGTGCGTCTCTGTACCCTCATGCCGGCATAATGGCCGGCGCCCCGCTAGCCAGGTCGCCGGCTCAGTACTCACCACTCTTCAGTCTTCTGGCTCTGTTAGGGATGGCGGCGTGCTGAGGGAATGTACACTCGCTGTCGTATGGCTTGCGAATAGGTCCCTCAGAAGCTCAGTGTCCCCTTCAAGATGTTGGGCCGTCCTTCCCCCTAAGCCATACGAAGCAGGCAGGCTGGTGCCAAACAGCCCTGCCTGAAAATAACATATAAAATAAATGCAGAAATCTCTTCAGGAGCTTCCTTCAGCATGACCGGCACATCTTCTAAACTGAGTCTGATAGGAGGGGCATAGAGGGAGGAGCCAGCCAACACTATTAAATTATTAAATTCTTAAAGTGCCCATGACTCCTAGTGAACCCGTCTATACCCCATGGTACTAAATGGACATCAGGATCCTCTAGGACGTAAGAGAAAAACGGTTTGCCAAATTTGGTGTAGAAGAACTTTACCGCCCTGCACAGAACCCCAACCCATTTCACTGAGCAAGTTCTGAATGAACCTGAACACCAACTGCAAGCTGGGCCTGACCTCACTAAGGCCTGTGTGTCTGAACGGAGGCACACCACTGAAGTCCTGTGCTGGAGTGTAGTGGAACATCTTCCCCAGAACAGCGGAGGCTGTAATGGCAGAAAGGTGGGACGGGCTTCATATGAATGGCCGCGGTTTCCAGATGAAATGTACAACAAGCACATACTGCATGGGTGTTACTGTGGCTGCATTATTTATAGTACACAAGTCTTTGCATTATATTTATATATATTTCACCGGCTGTCGGAATTCCGGCGTTGCTCTCCTGAAAGCTGGGATCTCGACAGCGGGTATTTTAACTGCATCCATATACACATATATCCATGCCACTGCAAATGATAGGTGAATTATAATTTATATTGCTATTGAATGCTTCTGCATTATAGGGATAAAATGCACGTAGCACATAATAAAATTATAAACATTCCAAAAAAAGTGTCAAGGGGGCTGTCCTTAGCCATTGATGTGTAAAACCCAACAGTAAATCATATCCAAGCTCCCTAAAGCATGACAACAAATATCACTATAAAAGCACAGAAATGACAGAATTGACAGCTTTTAAAATGACTAGGACCCAAAGCAGGCAACGCTGAAGCACGCAGCATTAACTTAGCAGCTCTCTGACTGGTGGCCTGTCAATAAACAGGCTCCAGAGCTTTTCTCTAATTCTTGAACGTGCATTATTTCACAACCACCCTTACGTATCCAAAGACTTTGAAGATAGCAGCGAGGATGCGGTTATTAACTGCTCACTGAAATGGATACAGTGGGATCATATATTACTTTTCCACATACATGAGAAAAACTAGAGGTTGCTGGGGGGTGAGGCATTAATCACTGACACGGCTTCACAATCTGGGCAGGTCAGGATATTAATAGCCTGGGTGCAGATCAGACATGGAAGGGGAAAGCAAGAGATTAGAGTGATCCATAATAAGGTAAGAGGGCCCTGCTTGCAAGCTTACAATCTATAGTATATGGCTGAGCTAAAGCTGTTAAGCAGATGCATCTAATGATTTGCAGAGCAATGTCCCTATATATATATATATATATATATATATATATATATATACACACATACATACATACACACACACACACACACATACATGCATGCATATACATATTCCACTGCTTGCTATACGATACAAGTATATTTGCAATGTGTGTATCATGTCATACCGGCAGACTCCTGATTAAGTTGTACAGTCCCAAATCTGGAGGAAGCGTGTTGCAAGGGGAGGACCAGGCCTACCAGTGGCGGGCAACAAGAGTATTTTTAGCTAATTGGTATAGGGACCGACCCTCATCGTCACAATGTCGTAACCTCTTCTTGCAGTATGCATATTATAAAATGTGAATGTTAGGTAGAAGTCGTGCTAGTAAAGAATACTTACAGTACATACTCTCTTGGAAGGTCCGGGAGATTTCTGATTTTTTAGTTAGCCCCCAGGACCCCTGAAAGAGTGGGTTGAACTCCCACAACCCAGCCACTGCCTACTGAAGTGGGCAGGAATGGAAGACAATACCAGCAATCACTAGTCTGTAGGCAATTTGCGTCACTTTTGCCACACCCACCTACAGAGAGGGGTGGGACCTACTGATCAGAAGAGCTGACCCACCCCCCGGAATAGTCATCTGCATCTACCCTTATGGTGAGGCGAAACGAAAAGTCGGCAAGTACAATCTAATACAACAGTGCAGATGGATATTTTATGGGCTGAACTAATACTGGGAAAAGGCCCTAGACTGCATACCCTAACTGCTAGTAATGAGAGGTGCTACCTTGCTGAGACCTGTAGAGCCACACACAGAATGAGTGCAGGTACACTATTCAAACATTACTAATTTGAATAATACATTTAGCAATATTTTGCAATATGAGGCTTTTTGCATAATCTTAGCCAGAATTACAGGCTTACCCACCACTTCACGGCAACCTCATAGTTGGAAGCAGTCCCTAACATTCTAAGGGTTCAGGTCTAGGCCGTGGGACACCCCCAAAAACAGACCAGCCAGAACCACCCTGAGGCATCACACTAGTGAAGAACGTGAAGTGTGTGAGAAAGTTGGATAGATAAGAGCAGATACTGCATATGTTAGTGTTACAGGGTTGAAAAATTAATGTGTGAAAATTGTTACATATATAAAAAACTAAGTGCTAGAGAGTGCTAAAGTAAGGGTGTGTACACACGGTGAGATTTTTTTCTTAAGATTTTGACTATATAGTCAAAATCGTAAGAAAAGTTAGTGCAGATCGCAAGGTGAAAGTCACCTTGCGATCCCGATGCGCGGTCCCGCCAGGTCGGCATCGCAAGAAAAGATAGACTGCGCAGGCAAGTCAATCCTTGCTAGATCGGTGTACTATCTAGTTCTTCTCACATGTCAATGACATCTCACATAAGCCAAAATCTCACATAAGCCAAAATCGTAAGCACACATAGGACATATCTCAAGAAAAGTTAGTCAAAATCTGTCCTATCTGGGCTCCGGGGAGTTAAAGGGAAATCGCAAGTAAAAATAGGACATAGCAAGGATCTCACCGTGTGTACACACCCTAAGTATTATAATGGTAATGCCCTGGAGCAACCCAGTCAAAGCAATCCAGGGGGACCCACGCTCAAAACTCAACACAAGACAGGTCTTAGCAAAATAGCACCTATCATTACTAGCAGTTAGGATGTGCAGTCTAGGGCCCCTTCCCTATATACTCTATATTGTGTATCTACGTGTACACTCGAAAGTTTGAGACTCCTTCAGCCTAGATTGGCATCCCTCCCCCACCTGTCACTGATCTTAAGTAGGGCACCTAGCCACATCTGACAGCACATTTAAAATAAGGCCCAATGAAGGTAAGACCTAAAGTTGTATATAATATATGTCAGCTGTGGGGTGGATTAGTAATGTTTGAATAGTGCACTCGTTCTCTGTGTGTGTGTGGCGGAACTAATACTCACAGAAATGTAGCTTATTAAAACACTAGGATCAAGTGACATCACATAAGAAAGAGAATAAAAAAAATTACTATCTGATACCTCAACCAGCACATTTAATATCAACACACGCTAGAGACAGCCACTTATCAATTCACTGCTACTGCTGCTTAGCCGATCTACAGTATGTAGTGTGTGACTGCTACGGGTTGGGTTCAGGTGACCTGCGTTTGGGATCCCACCGGTCACCATACCGATGCCGGGATCCCGAGCATTAGATTGCCGGCGGGGGTCCTGCTGTGCTCGCTACGCAGTGGGCTCGGCGGCTTGCTGCGCTCGCAACAGGTTCTACTAACACTCTATGGGTGTCGTGGACACCCATTAGTGAGCATAGTCCCTGTCAGTCGGCATGCCGACTGTCTAGCTGGTAGGCGGGCGGGATCCCGGCGCTGGTATAGTGACCGGCGGTCGGGATCATAACTACATCCCGACTTCTACATATATCTCTATGTGGCTGAGCACTATATAGATCTGCTTAGCTGCAATGGTTTACGTTAACAGATACAGGCAGGTTCATGTGTTAAGTGTTACTGCAGTGGATGAGGTTAAGTGTTCGAGACTTGTGTATGTCTGTGTTAAATACGTCAGGATAACACTGAATGACAAGGTGCACAAACACCTTGCTTGGAATGTTGTTAAGCAGCTGGTTTACTTCAACCAAACAGAAACAATGAATAACATAAGAAACCAATGTTTATTGACACTTTTTTGCGGGGGATGTCCCATCCCTACTCAGAGGCTCCACGGCTCATGTTGGGGCTGATACAGAGGTGTACGCAATGTCGGATGCAGTGATCGATTATTTTGCCACTACACATGCGCCAAAACCGCAATGACCACGTACAGCAATAGGGGCTCTATTTACAAAGCGAATGCAAGTAGTCAGCATTTGGGGAAGGACACGGGGTGGCTAGAAAAATGAAGGCATGTCAGGACCATTTTCTGAGTATTCCTGGTCAGAAAATTCATACATAGCTGGAGAGGCCACGGCGTCTTAGGACAACCACTCTATCTCATACAGCATAGGGTTACTGAGAGGTATGATCGACGTGCATCCGATGATCCCGCTATACATGAGTGGCAGATGTGGGACGCCGGCACTGCAAAGGCAGCAACAGAGCCATTACGTTATTTTTCCAAGTCCAATTGGCAATATGGTCAAGGTGATTTACCTTCGCCCTGGACCATCCCCGATTGCCCGTATTGCAGATTTAATGAATGACTGAATGCGCTCTTGTTCCATCCTTCAGTAAACTGCAATGGGTTGCATTCAATATCTTCCGGGTGGCTGTGCAGCTCGCAGTGTACACACTGCACAATGAAGATTTGTTGTTCCGATAAGGCAAAACGTCCCGACCCAGCATAAGAATCGGAACACTAAAACAAACCATTTCTCAACACGTAGAACATCATTTGAGACAGAGATGCAGATATATTTGTGTATACAGGATGAGTCTCCCCATATCCAAAATTCCAAAAAATACAGATTTTTTTTTCAGCGTGAATGAGACAGAGACACCTTTGTTTTCTGATGGTTCAATGTATAGAAACTTAAATGCACAAAACTATTTTAAATATTGTATAAAACTACCTTCGGTTTGTGTGTATAAGGTATAAATGATACATAAATGCATTCTGTGCTTATACTTGGGTCCTATCTCCAAGATATCTGATTAGGGTATGCAAATATGTCAAATACGGAAAAAATAAGAATTTACTTACCGATAATTCTATTTCTCGTAGTCCGTAGTGGATGCTGGGGACTCCGTCAGGACCATGGGGTTTAGCGGCTCCACAGGAGACAGGGCACAATAATAAAAGCTTTAGGATCAGGTGGTGTGCACTGGCTCCTCCCCCTATGACCCTCCTCCAAGCCTCAGTTAGGATACTGTGCCCGGACGAGCGTGCATAATAAGGAAGGATATTGAATCCCGGGTAAGACTCATACCAGCCACACCAATCACACCGTACAACCTGTGATCTGAAACCAGTTAACAGTATGATAACAACGAAGGAGCCTCTGAAAAGATGGCTCACAACAAGAATAACCCGATTTTTGTAACAATAACTATGTACAAGTATTGCAGACAATCCGCACTTGGGATGGGCGCCCAGCATCCACTACGGACTACGAGAAATAGAATTATCGGTAAGTAAATTCTTATTTTCTCTAACGTCCTAAGTGGATGCTGGGGACTCCGTCAGGACCATGGGGATTATACCAAAGCTCCCAAACGGGCGGGAGAGTGCGGATGACTCTGCAGCACCGAATGAGAGAACTCCAGGTCCTCCTCAGTCAGGGTGTGCCCCTGACCAAGTAGCAGCTCGGCAAAGTTGTAAAGCCGAGACCCCTCGGGCAGCCGCCCAAGATGAGCCCACTTCCTTGTGGAATGGGCTTTTACTGATTTTGGCTGTGGCAAGCCTGCCACAGAATGTGCAAGCTGAATTGTACTACAAATCCAGCGAGCAATCGTCTGCTTAGAAGCAGGAACACCCATCTTGTTGGGTGCATACAGGCTAAACAGCGAGTCAGATTTTCTGACTCCAGTCGTCCTGGAAACATATATTTTCAGGGCCCTGACAACGTCAAGTAACTTGGAGTCCTCCAAGTCCCTAGTAGCCGCAGGTACCACAATAGGTTGGTTCATGTGAAAAAACAGAAAACACCTTAAGGAGAAATTGAGGACGAGTCCTCAATTCTGCCCTGTCAGAATGAAAAATTAAGTAAGGGCTTTTATATGATAAAGCCGCCCATTCTGACACACGCCTGGCTGAAGCCAGGGCTAATAGAATCTTCACCTTCCATGTGAAATATTTTAATTCCACAGTGGTGGGTGGATCAAACCAATGTGACTTTAGGAAACTCAAAACAACATTGAGATCCCAAGGTGCCACTGGGGGCACAAAAGGAGGCTGTATATGCAGTACCCCTTTTACAAACGTCTGAACTTCAGGTACTGAAGCCAGTTCTTTCTGGAAGAAATTCGACAGGGTCGAAATTTTAACCTTAATGGACCCTAATTTTAGGCCCATAGACAGTCCTGTTTTCAGGAAATGTAGGAACGACCCAGTTGGAATTCCTCTGTAGGGACCTTCTTGGCCTCACACCACGCAACATATTTTCGCCAAATGCGGTGAAAATGTTTTGCGGTTACATCCTTCCTGGCTTCGACCAGGGTAGGGATGACTTCATCTGGAATGCCCTTTCAGGATCCGGCGTTCAACTGCCATGCCGTCAAACGCAGCCGCGGTAAGTCTTGGAACAGACAAGGCCCCTGCTGGAGTAGGTCCTTTCTTAAAGGTAGAGGCCACGGTTCTTCCGTGAGCATCTCTTGAAGTTCCGGGTACCAAGTCCTTCTTGACCCATCCGGAACCACGAGTATCGTTCTTACTCATCTCCTTCTTATGATTCTCAGTACTTTTGGTATGAGATGCATAGGAGGGAACACATACCCTGACTGGTACACCCACAGTGTTACCAGAGCGTCCACCGCTATTGCCTGAGGGTCCCTTGACCTGGCGCAATATTTGTCTAGTTTTTTGTTCAGGCGGGACGCCAACATGTCCACCTTTGGTTTTTCCCAACGGTTTACAATCATGTGGAAGACTTCCCGCTGAAGTCCCCACTCTCCCGGGTGGAGGTTATGCCTGCTGAGGAAGTCTGCTTCCCAGTTTTCCACTCCCGGAATTAACACTGCTGAGAGTGTTATCACATGATTTTTCGCCCAGCGAAGAATCCTTGCAGTTTCTGCCATTTCCCTCCTGCTTCATGTGCCGCCCTGTCTGTTTACGTGGGCGACTGCCGTGATGTTGTCCCACTGGATCAATACCGGCTGACCTTGAAGCAGAGGTCTTGCTAAGCTTAGAGCCTTGTAAATTGCCCTTAGCTCCAGTATATTTATGTGGAGAGAAGTCTCCAGACTTGATCACACTCCCTGGAAATTTTTTCCTTGTGTGACTGCTCCCTAGCCACTCAGGCTGGCATCCGTGGTCACCAGGACCCAGTCCTGAATGTCGAATCTGCGGCCCTTTCATAGATGAGCACTCTGCAGCCACCGCAGAAGAAAACACCCTTGTCCTTGGAGACAGGGTTATCCGCTGATGCATCTGAAGATGCGATCCGGACCATTTTCCCAGCAGATTCCACTGAAAGGTTCTTGCGTGAAATCTACCGAATGGGATCGCTTTGTAAGAAACCACCATTTTTCACAGGACCCTTGTGCAATGATGCACTGATACTTTTCCTGGTTTTAGGAGGTTCCTGACTAGCTCGGATAACTCCCTGGCCTTCTTCTCCGGGAGAAAACATCCTTTTCTGGACTGTGTCCAGAATCATTCCTAGGAACATTAGACGTGTCGTCGGAAAAAGCTGCGATTTTTGGAATATTTAGAATCCACTCGTGCTGTCGTAGAACTACTTGAGATAGTGCTACTCCGACCGCCAACTGTTCTCTGGACCTTGCCCTTATCAGGAAAGCGTCCATATTTCTTTTAGGAAGAATCATCATTTCGGCCATTACCATGGTAAAGACCCGGGGTGCCGTGGACAATCCAAACGGCAGCGTCTGAACTGATAGTGACAGTTCTGTACCACGAACCTGAGATACCCTTGGTGAGAAGGGCAAAATTTGGACATGTAGGTAAGCGTCCCTGATATCCAGTGACACCATATCGTCCTGGTTCGCTATCACTGCTCTGAGTGACTCCATCTTGATTTGAACCCTTGTATGTAATTGTTCAAATCTTTTAGATCTCACCGAGCCGTTTGGCTTCAGTACCACAATATAGTGTGGAATAATACCCCTTCCCTTGTTGTAGGAGGGGTACTTTGATTATCACCTGCTGGGAATACAGCCTGTGAATTTTTTCCCAATACTGCCTCCCTGTCGGAGGGAGACGTTGGTAAAGCAGACTTCAGGAACTTGTGAGGGGAAGACGTCTCGAATTTCCAATGTACACCTGGGATACTACGTGTAGGATCCAGGAGTCCACTTGCGAGTGAGCCCACTGCGTGCTGAAACTCTTGAGATGACCCCCCCACCGCACCTGAGTCCGCTTGTATGGCCCCAGCGTCATGCTGCGGACTTGGCAGAAGCTGTGGAGGACTTCTGTTCCTGGGAATGAGCTGCCTGCTGCAGTCTTCTTCCCTTTCCTCTAACCCTGGGCAGATATGACTGGCCTTTTGCCCGCCTGCCTTTATGGGTACGAAAGGACTGAGACTGAAAAGACTGTGTCCTTTTCTGCTGAGATGTGACTTGGGGTAACAAAAGTGGATTTTCCAGCTGTTGCCATGGCCACCAGGTCCGATGGACCGCCCCTTTATACGGCAATACTTCCATGTGCCGTCTGGAATCTGCATCACCTGACCACTGTCGTGTCTATAAACATCGTCTGGCAGATATGGACATCACATCTACTCTTGATGCCAGAATGCAAATATCCCTCTGCGCATCTCGCATATATAGAAATGCATCCTTAAAATGCTCTATAGTCAATAAAATATTGTTCCTGTCAAGGGTATCAATATTTTCAGTCAGGAAATCCGACCAAGCCCCCCCAGCGCTGCACATCCAGGCTGAGGCGATTGCTGGTCGTAGTATAACACCAGTATGTGTGTATATACTTTTTAGGATATTTTTCAGCTTCCTATCAGCTGGCTCTTTGAGGGCGGCCGTATCTGGAGACGGTAACGCCACTTGTTTTTATAAGCGTGTGAGCGCCTTATCCACCCTAAGGTGTGTTTCCCAACTCGCCCTCACTTCTGGCGGGAAAGGGTATACCTCCAATAATTTTCTATCGGAGGAAACCCACGTATCATCACACACTTTAATTTATCTGATTCAGGAAAAACTACAAGTAGATTATTCCCACCCTACATAATACCCTTATTTGTGGTACTTGTAGTATCAGAAATATGTAACACCTCCTTCATTGCCCTTAACATGTAACGTGTGGCCCTAAAGGAAAATACGTTTGTTTCTTCACCGTCGACACTGAAGTCAGTGTCCGTGTCTGTGTCTGTGTCGACCAACTGAGGTAAATGGGCGTTTTTACAAGCCCCTGACGGTGTCTGAGACGCCTGGACAGGTACTAATTTGTTTGCCGGCCGTCTCATGTCGTCAACCGACCTTGCATCGTGTTGACATTATCACGTAATTCCTAAATAAGCCATCCATTCCGGTGTCGACTCCCTAGAGAGTGACATCACCAATACAGGCAATTTGCTCCGCCTCCTCACCAACATCGTCCTCCTACATGTCGACACACACGTACCGACACACAGCACACACACAGGGAATGCTCTGATAGAGGACAGGACCCCACTAGCCCTTTGGGGAGACAGAGGGAGAGTTTGCCAGCACACACCAAAAACGCTATAATTATACAGGGACAACCCCTTATACAAGTGTTTTCCCTTATAGCATTTTCACATATGTAATCATATCGCCAAATAAGTGCCCCCCCTCTCTATTTTAACCCTGTTTCTGTAGTGCAGTGCAGGGGAGAGCCTGGGAGCCTTCCTCACAGCAGAGCTGAGCAGGAAAATGGCTCCGTGTGCTGAGGAGAATAGGCCCCGCCCCCTAAAACGGCGGGCTCTTCTCCCGGAGTTTGTGAGATATGGCAGGGGTTAAATACATCCATATAGCCTCAAGGGCTATATGTGATGTATTTTAGCCATAAAAAAGGTATAATACATTGCTGCCCAGGGCGCCCCCCCCAGCGCCCTGCACCCTCAGTGACCGCTGGTATGAAGTGTGCTGACAACAATGGCGCACAGCTGCAGTGCTGTGCGCTACCTTATGAAGACTGAAAGTCTTCTGCCGCCTGTTTCTGGACCTCTGGACCTCTTCAACTTCGGCATCTACAAGGGGGGTCGGCGGCACGGCTCCGGGACGAACCCCAGGGTGAGACCTGTGTTCCGACTCCCTCTGGAGCTAATGGTGTCCAGTAGCCTAAGAAGCAAATCCATCCTGCACGCAGGTGAGTTTACTTCTCTCCCCTAAGTCCCTCGTAGCAGTGAGCCTGTTGCCAGCAGGACTCACTGAAAATAAAAAAACCTAACTTAAACTTTTATTCAAAGCAGCTCAGGAGAGCCACCTAGATTGCACCCTTCTCGGCCGGGCACAAAAATCTAACTGAGGCTTGGAGAAGGGTCATAGGGGGAGGAGCCAGTGCACACCACCTGATCCTAAAGCTTTTATTATTGTGCCCTGTCTCCTGCGGAGCCGCTAAACCCCATGGTCCTGACGGAGTCCCCAGCATCCACTTAGGACGTTAGAGAAATACAATATTCAAAATATGGGCTGTAGTTAAAATCCCAGCAGTTGGGGTCCCGGCGGTCAACACACCGACACCAAGATCCCGGACGCCAGAATGCCGGCAGTGGGCCGAGGGCTATTCCCACTTGTTGGTGTACACGACACCCATAGAGTGGGAAATAGAACCTGTAGCAAGCGCAGCAAGCCCACAAGGAGCTTTGTTGTGCTCGCCCCCCTGCTAGCACTCTGGCTACCGGTCACCCATACCCAACGCCAAAATACTTCTGGTCCCAAGCATTTTAGATATGGGAGACTCAACCTGTACATACTTATGGTTACTGTGGAGGGACTTCTTTGTCTAGGTCTATAAAACCATGGTACTCACACAACTTCTCATATAGATCCTCTGTTGTCATAAGTAGCTCATAAAATATTAGACAGCTAACCGATAAACTGACCTGCAAGTCTCAGCATTACCAGCCAAAGGTTCACTACCGGCATTACTGCACATCACTGGCTCACACTGTCATCTTGACTTGTGAGTGCAGTTCTGTCTACAGCCTTATACGCAGAAAACACAGCTCCCAACTGGCAACAACTCTTCATTACCTCAATACCACCATTTAGGATCTAAAGTTAATACAACTGAATTAAAGTCGGAATCTCTCAACCATGACTAAATGTGGGAATTAGCACGGCCAGTTTCAAAGGCCACTGTGGGAATTAGTCACCACAAACGGGCTCCTTGACACATAATTATGCTGGCAACTAGGTGGTCTTCCTACAGACCCTTTGTAAACACTTATAAAGGTAATGGACCTAGGAAATAGAATTTTCATGGGCAACTACAAGGTGGGAGCAATTCTCGGCCCAGCTATTGCTAGGTAGCAACCTCACATAGAACTAAAAAGGCATTAGAGATTCTAGAGTGTGTTGCGGTATTCTCCATCTTGAAGAAATGAGGTTTGAAGACTATAGACTCCAGAAAACCTTGTTTACTGTAGCATGCCACTGATTTGTTACCCTTCCCCTCAGCTTGTCAAGGATGTTTATGGACATTGCTTAAAAACCACTCTGAGAAAACAAAGAAAAGCTCTTGGTGATTTAATCTGTAATCTAAGAGTGGATAAGCAAGGCCATTACCTGCTCATTAAAACTAAACCTTTCTAATACCTGGTAGATTACACATTCAGTAGCGTATACGGTAGAAAAATAAAAGATCCAACGCTCATGAATGTAAAGGACTAACAGGGATTAAGAAGATGCCAAATAAATGGTAATAAAAGGCATGACCGCAGAATCTAACCTTCCAAAGGTATGTATAGCAGCCTGGGTTGATTGCCCAGCTTGAAATATACAGTCCTCAGAGTAATGGCCCTTTATGTCACAGGTCCATTAGAGTCTTTATGCCACAGCTGAAACATTGCTGTCTCCTCAGTACTTGGATTATCAAACGGCACATTGCCAAAGCTTATCGAAAACCGACTTGTGTAAAGACTCTTTTTAGTGCTCCTTCACACAACCCCAGACAGGGATAAAAAGGCAGGGATAAATACAATGTGAATTATAAGTAGGCAGCACATAAAATAAGGTGAATGCAGGGTTTAGAAATGAGAACCTCAATGCAAAGGAAAAAAAATGATTTAAATACATAAATATTTAAAAGGGACGAGATAAAAGCCGCAGGAGACCAGTGGCATTAAATACAAGGACAGGACATAACACCTACGCGGCCCACACAATTCTCAAAGACATACAGTTGCAAACATTATACTAAAAGCGCACAGCACAGGTATTTAGAGCAGATATTTTATTATACATACATTTATATATATATATATATATATATATATACACACACACACACACACACACACACACACACAGGTTGAGTATCCCTTATACAAAATACTTGGGACCAGAAGTATTTGGATATCGGATCTTTCCGTATTTTGGAATAATTGCATACCATGACGACATATCATGGCGATGGGACCTAACTCTAATCACAGAAAGCATTTATGTTGCCAGATATTAATTCATAAACAACTTACTTTCCTTAACAAGATGGAGTAGAAAAAAATATCTATAGAGCTGGAAGAATGTACTTTTTTGATAAGAGTAGTCAAT
Source organism: Pseudophryne corroboree (assembly GCF_028390025.1). Lineage (NCBI taxonomy): Eukaryota > Metazoa > Chordata > Amphibia > Anura > Myobatrachidae > Pseudophryne > Pseudophryne corroboree. Next base: position 391,435,830 of record NC_086450.1, read on the forward strand.
AAACAGGCAGAAGGAACCATCAAGAAGCTCCTCTTGGGACACAATTAAGTAAAAGTGACCTGCTTTAGCACAGGTGGGAGTCAAACTAAACCATATAGTGGCAAGGAAACATGCAGTTATGTTTCACTGCAAGCTCATGCCCTGGAATAAAACATAGGTTTCCCGTATCAAACACAGAGATATACTGAAGGTAGAAAGATGGGCTGGCAGCCACCAGTCTGCACACAAATTCCAGAAGCAAAGTGGCTCAAAGCATCCCAACAGTCCAGGATTTGCGTATATCTATGCTTGGGCACATTGTAGTGCCTCCAGTTACTATTATGCCTCAATGTAGTGCGGAGACCAACCAGCTACTCCCTGGTGGGGATAATTCCTAATGCCAGAACTTTCACTTTGATTGGGGAAGTCTTTAGGCCATGGGTCTTCAACCTGCACCCTTCCAGCTGCTGTGGAACTACACATCCCAGTAGGCCATGCCTCAGTTTTAGCATAAATTAAGAGCAAAACTGTCGCAGGGCATGCTGGGATGTGTAGTTTCAGAGCAGCTGGAGGGCCACAGGTTGAAGACCTGCTTTAGGCAAATTATCTAAATCTGGTGCTCAATTCCTACCCCTAGCTCAGTTCACGAAGGGTGCAACCAGGGAGAAAGCCTACTATCCGAAAATTTCCGGAGAACAGCTCAGCTGTGCCAGTGTGGGTGAAATGGGAGTACTGGAGATGGATAATATAAGTGTTGTGCTTTACTAATAAGAGACAGAGACTACCACCATTATGAGCCCCCCTTATCAGGCCAAACAACATGCAGGACCTAACTGCTTAGAAGACAATTCCAGGAACTTGGTAGACAACTATAAAACTTGGTCACAAGGGATCGTGGGCCCCCTAAGCAACGGCACCCCCTGCACACACCATAGCTATGCCCATGGTGGTAGTGTATGGGGATGTGTTGCTATGAATGAGCATCTGTAACTATAGTGGGTGCAAGGGGTGCTATTGCTATGGGGCCCAGAGGCTTAGCTGGGCCTGGACCCAGGATATAAAGTTGCATACCAATTTCTCAGATTTTGCCTGCTTAAACTGGGCATACACTATACGATTATCGGAGAGGCCATCTGGCTGGTTGGAATGAAAATCTGGAAATGTATTGAAATAAATAACTATAAACCATTTGCTCCCAAACACTTGTAAACAGCTAATCATACATGGGGGAGGAAGTGGTACGAGCACACAGCGTACGCTGATACCACTTCTCCCCCGTAAAGCCACATAATACATATACCCCAGTGGCACTGACCGTTCCGACAACTGCAGCTATCGATGTTCAACAGCTGCAGGTGTGGTTGCCTACTCACCACAGCAGGGATAGCTCTGACCATGGCTGCGGCGGCAGGGATACTGCCCATCAGCACTAGGCTGATGCGCTGTGCGCTCTGGCAGGGATCGCCGTAGCGGGGAGATGTTTGTACATTTGGTTGTTAGTGCTCGGTAAAGTGGCAAAGCAGGAAGACTTATACCGGCACGATCCGTGGCAGTATATTACATCTCCTCCTTTTTATTCAAAAAGTCATATACTGTAAGGGGGCATGACCACTGGTGCAGCCTAACTGACTGCAGTATCAGCTTTTGGCCTGCATTAAGAAGCTAGTATTACAGAGTGGGGCAATATGCAATACAATTATAATTTCTAATCATGCAGCAGTGGAATAGTTAAATACTTATACTGCCTACATTGTCTCCATAGCTCACAACCAATCCGATTTTGGCAGGATAGTCCCAATTTGAGAGCTCTATCACCATGATAAAGGACTGCAATGTCTCCATCTACTCAGCGGTAAAGAGATGATTGCAAGGAAGAGGAGAGGCAGAATTTCAAACATAGAACCTATGGAATGGTCATGTCCACCTAAACCCAGGTCCGACCCTGACAGCTAAACATGGTTTCAAACCGTGTCACACCGGCTTGAAAACTTGTTCACACTGCAGGCTGGACCCGGGTTAGTGGTGGAACTTCCCTCTGCTGGGGCTCGGAGATGACAACATCTCCAAGCTCCAGTGATGCGTCTCTCCAGAGGCTTTTAACTGGACTCGGGTCTGATTACACTGCACTATTACCCAGGCCAGATTCCTAGATCACTGTACCTGGGTTATTTTTCACAAAGTTTTCCACTGAGCCGCGACCCAGGTACACCAGGGCAATAGGGATGGTATTGGGATACCGGCCTTTGGGATGCCAGCAGTCAAAATACCGTCAGTGGCATTCTGACACTCAGGATCCCAACACCTATCAGGTAAGTATGCTAAACCTAATTCTTAACCCGAACCTTTTTATCCTGCAGCCTGACCGTGCCTAACCGTAACCCCCTGTCCCCGCAGCCAAAACCTAACCTTCCCTTCTCTCGCGATTTACCTCTGAGCAGTACCGGCATTTGCTTGTTTGGGATTGCGGCATTCAGGAGCCGGCTTTGAGATACATGTCGGCGTCAGTTTTCCAACTGTTGGGATCCCGAACGTGACCGGATCCCCCAGTAATAAACCCGGATTATTGCAGCAGTGGAAAAGGGGTATATACAGTATGACATGGAAACGCACCCCCCTTAGACCACAGACACTCGTTCCGTCCTGATCCAGCTGCATACAATGCTTGGAGGTAGGTGCTCAATACTTGGAACTGTCAATTTTGGGTATAGTGTTACAAAAACCGCAAACATAAAAACATGAAAAGGTGATTTTAGATTTAGGGGATTTAGAATGGATATGCAATCTGTTCTTTGATAGTATTAAAATAAAGTTAAGGCCATAACTGACTTCTCTAATAATGTGGCCTGTATGAGTCCGGCAGATATGCATTTGGGATGAGAAATCTGATAGAAGTGTGTTTTCCAACAGAAGTACTGTAAATTCAATATTTACAAAAAAAAAATAAAAAAAAGCTTTTAAGGTGAAAACATAAAGAGCATATAAGGAATGATGTAAAGAAGAACCTATTACTGCAAACAAATGATATCCCTTGGTCCACTATAACATATTGATACAGTGTGATATATTAAATGTGGCTGCCAAATAATAAGGCAATCTTTCGGCTATACAGGCACAATTATACTATAAGAAAGCTAGGATATTGTGTACGACAGCTTATATCAACGACAATTGGCTAGAATTTGGAACAAAAAAAAAATGATACAATTGATGCAGATTATAGGCAGAAATGCTTTTGCGAACGATTTATGTTTAGAACATGATAGCATAACTAAATGTGAAACTAAAAGCAAGATTAAAATAAACTATAGAGCAAGAATCATCCACAATAATTACATGATCTTAGGTTTAATAAAACCTTAATAGCTTATACTATGTGTAACATTTTATCCACATCTGCAAAAGAACGGCTATATTACAAAGGGATGATTGCAAGGAACAGGAGGGATAGAATGGGAAACCTAGCTCCTGGAGATTTGCCATGTCCACTATTAGCCCTTTTCCACCTAAACCTAGGTCCGACACTGACAGCTGAACATGGGGAGTAATTCAGATCTGATCGCTGGGCTGCATTTTTTGCTGTCCAGCGATCAGATAGTCGTCGCCTACAGGGGGAGTGTATTTTCGCTGTGCAAGTGTACGTTCCCATGTGTTAGCAGAACTGCTAACAAACAGTACGCGCAGTCTCTTCGCAGCCCAGGAATTACTCTTCTAGTGCGAATGAATGCTGCTAATCGGGGCCGGAGCGGACGTCAGACACCTTCCGTCAAAACTGCGAAAGAGGAGGAGTAAGGTTGGGATTAGGGTTCCTTTAGTGCGGCGCCCCTGTTGGGATTCTGACCAGTCTGTACGGCGGCGTTGGCACTCTGACCACGGCGAAATTGTGCATCTGTGTGGTTAGAGTGCAGCTAAAACCACATGATCTACATCATTTTAGCACCGCCCCAACTCTATGTACCTGGTATTATCTTACTATGCTGCCCACTTAGCCAATATGTGGGAGGAAAGTGGAAGATCTGCCAACTCTTCCAGGGGTGTGGGGGGGAGGAGAGGGGGGGGGGGGGGGGGGGGGGGGGTCCCCGAAAAATCTGGAGTCTGCCACACCTTCAGGGATAGTGGCAAGTATGCAGTGGTTGCAAAATCAAAATGAAACATGTCTTGCAACGTATCATAATATGTAGTGTATTACAATACTATGAGCTGTCCTGTGCCATTCTATGGATGGGAAACACAGGTCACAGCTGGGAGACTGTCTGAGAAACGCCAAAAATATTGATTAAAGCATACTGAATAAAGCAAAGTTTTTAGCAATTCTAAATATCTTTATGAAAAAGATAGTGCCATTCTCTAAAGATCAGGTCATCTGCAGTAGTTAATATTGCAACTTCTGCTTCAATCATTAAATGGGTGTGGAATGACTTGCTGACAGTTTTTGTGTCAACAGTCAGCAACAGAATTCCGACATATTGAAATGGTCAGCAGCCTAAACCCTCCTGACGGCACCTAAATCTAACCCTCTGCATACCAGAATGTCGGCATTTCAAATCTTAACATGCCAAGTATGTTGAATGAATGCTTGCTGACTGGATCATGTCAACAGTCCGGTGTTGACAGTATGAATGTCGATATGGAGGCGGTCGACCTTCTGACAGGATACCCATTAAAAGCACCAGATACATGTTCTGCTGTTAGGTGTATAAGCCGCAAACAATGGACAGTTCCACAGAAAGTAAGATCGCTTGGAAACTGTCTGACAACTGGAAAGTGTGAGCTGTTAAAAATGCAAAAGCTAATTGGGTCAAACCTTTAGAGAATCCACACTTCAACCTCGGCTAATTCGTTAGAAACAACAAAAGATTTCTATTTTTAACCATCAAAAAAAAAAATACACATAAAAAGGGTTTGTTTTAGGCTAGAACCAAAACAAAACGAAAAACTGCCGTCCAAGGTCAGACAGATAACAGATTAACTGATTCAGGTTTCCTATCCGTTTCTCCCAGGCCACATCCATTTCCCATTCTTCGTTAAAGAGAGCAATTTTTCAGGTTTATGTGGAATGTCACTATTTCATTCTAAAATATCATCTTCAAGAGAAGAAGGTTCACCGTCCCCGTTTTCAATCTCTAAACCTAATACAGAGATTTATATTCCTCACTCCTACCATGCTCTCTTAAATTAAGAGGTGTAATTACCAGCAGCGCTTGCTGCAAACGAATAAAATACCAAGGGAGAAGAGACTGTCAATGCCAGACGCAGAGACATCAACCCCCCCCCCCGCCCCCCCCCCCCCCCCCCGCATTCCTTCCTGAGATCCCTCTCACTGAGGTGTCTGGCTGTCCAGGCATCATATTGTATTCTCTTCCATTAGCGACAATCCTTTGCAAGTAAAATCTCCAGCCAGTCTGCTGCTTGGAGGAGGGCGAAGAATCACACAGTACACAAACTTTAACATGAGATGCGTTCTTGATTGCCAACTTTTAGCTGAATGTTTGGCCTCTGAATTATGCGCAGTGTATCTCCACTGTAACCAGTGGCAACTGCCAACATTTGACACAAACAGAACAATGGGATTTGTCTAGATCCACAGACCATAGAGAGCTAGAGAAAAGATGTGCAACAAGAGAGTATATTGTACTGGAGTTGATGCCGTCTGTCCGGGTGTTGTATGGCTGACCGATGGTCTCCTGAACGCCGGTCAGCATACCGACGCCGGGATCCCGGCGGGGAGGGGTGAGTGCAGCAATCCCCCTGCGGGCTCGGTGGCGACCAATTCCTACTCTATGGGTGTCGTGGACACCCACGAGCGGAAATAGTCCCTGTTGGTCGGCATGCCGACCGTCGGGATAGTGAGGGGGCAGGACTTTGCGGGAGGTCATGTGACCGTCAGTCTGCTGACTGCCAGTCACATGAATACCACCCGGCTGCCCATAGGCTGCGCAGTGGTGACCTGGCAAAGATACATTTAACATTAATATATAGAAAAGGCTATGTATTACAGATCTATTGCCACAGCTTTGGAGCCAGGCTGTATTGGATCATCTGCTCTGGGGGCCACCGCCGGAATGGTGCTTCACAGCACAGATTATGGCTGTTCTAGATGTTCAGGAGAGCAGAGCCAAAACCTCAAAAAGGGGTGGACAAGTATAAAATACACACACATTTACTTTATAGTTTACTCTCTTGTAATTTCAATTGAAAACGAAACACTTAAATTTGGCTATTTCGTGTAGATTGTCTTTGCAATATCGGACGGTATAAGCCAAGGAAAGCTATTTTCTGCAAATCCAAAATCTAATAAAAAAATAAAGTGTAATTTGTGAGTGTACTGCTTTAACTACTTAATAATATTTATATTGGAATATGACCAGCCAAAATAGGCTCAAGCACATTGTTATGAACAGCATTAGCAACAAAGGGGTTAAATAGATTTCCCCATATCACTGGAGATCGCCACTGAACCCAGGCAAAAGTCATCTCAACGGATCTAGAATTTATCTCCCTACCAAAAATATGCCCCTTAATCACTCAAAAAAACTGAATATTGTTACGGTTATGGAAATGTCACTAGATATGTAGTTTGACTCTGCCCTGTCATTATGCATAACAAGAGCTGCTGAGAGCCTAGCAAGTCACAGACATTGTAGTGGGTTAATATTGAAAGGGACACTATGGGGTGTATTCAATAGCTGTCGGAAGCTGCAGTCTTGTCATAAAGACGGCAGCTTCTGACAGATTTCGGTCGGAAGCGGTTCCGACCTATTCAAAAAATGCTGTTTTTTTCCGACAAGTCGGGAATTCCCAAATTGACGGAAAACACGTTGATAGGTGGAATAGCCGCCAATACGCGTGCTTCTGTCGGAAACGGGGCCAAATCCGACAGGTTTTGGCCCCCTTCCTGACAATCTCAATCCGACTTTAAAAAAAACAAACTCGGATTGAGGTGAGGAGACGGAGAGCGGTGCGGCGGGCTATGGGGAGTGGTGCGGCTGCTACAGACAGCGGTGCGGCGGCTACGGAGAGTGGGGATGAGAGGTACTTTGACGGTCGTTCCCCGGCCAGGCACCTCTCTCCCTGCAGTGCGGCACTCAGTCGGATTTGGCCACTCTATTGAATAAGGGTTGTCTGATCAATTCTGACAAATGCATGTCGGAATGGATCTGACTCTAAATGAATATACCCCTATACCTGACTTACTGTAAACCAAAAATAAAATTACTCTAGCTTGGAGCTTGTCTGCCGAGGACAAAGTCACATTTAAGTGGCATTTACAAATGAAAACATGCATAACAAATTAATAAAATCTTTTTCTTTTTCAGAAATCTGTAGAGGAACTACAACTCTCGACTGTAAAGTGAGTAACAAGCCCAACATTGACTCCACTTTAGAACTCAATTCAAACTTCTTATAGTCACAAAGCCCTCACCCATTCCTGTCCCATTTACATCTCTGACCTCATCTCCCTTCATGCTCCACCCTCTTCGCTCCAAAAATGAATGCCACCTCTTCTGCCAACTGATTATTTCCTCCTATTTCAGCCTCCAAGATTTTGCCCATGTTGCCCTCGACAACTTAAATTCGCTCCCTCCCTCTATCAGACTCTCCACCTTCAAACAGGCCCGCAAAATCCACTTCTTCATCAAACCCAGCCCTCTCTCATCCTAACCCTCTGTTTCTTGCTCACAGTGTACCCTGTCTGTGTCACCCGTCTGTCTACCCCACCCCTTTAGAATGTAAGCTCTCACGAGCATCTGCTTTGGCTTCCCTTACTAATACCCCTTTTCCACTAGCTCAAAAAACACGTGTAAAAGCATTTACCCGTATTTTTTGTAAGTGGAAAAGGGTCCCACCGCAAGAACCCGGATCAAGTGTCTCGTGAATCCTACCCGGGTAGCTACCTGGGTAGGACATAGGAATGATCCGGGTAGGGTTGTAGTGTAAAATGGAGCCGTGTCGTTGCGACACGGCTCCCGTTTACACTGTATGGAAGGGCGGCGCTGGGAGATCATGTGATCTCCCAGTGCCGCCCCTGCCGCGTCACTAGAAGTGTCACCAACCCGGCAATATGCTGGGTTGGTGACTGCTGATGGGAAAGGGGCTGAGCACGGGTCGCAGCAGGGCAGCTCCCGTGTCAGGCTCCCGGCTGCGACCCGTGCTCGTAGGTGGAAAAGGGGTATTATACTATCATCTACTCCATATTCCCTTCAGCAATGCATAAACCCTGGTTTCCACCACCCTGCTGCTTACTTGAGTGCCATGACTACTGACGCAGCAATGTTTATCAATAATGTAACTTGTCTTTTAAGTCACTGTTTTCTTGTTTGCATACTGTACATGTTTATGTATTTTGTAAGGCACCGCTGAACCCTTGTAGTGTAATATAAAGGATAATAATAATAATAATAATAATAATAATAATAAAGTACTGGACAAAATGGCCATTGTGTCAACCATCCAACAAGCTGGCTGGCATGATAATCTGCTGGTGTGTGGGCGCAAATGATAACTTTTTATGTGCTCAGAAATGGACAACTATCATTTCAGTGTAGGGGTGAAGAAGTGCAAACCTCATTTCCCTCCCCCCCCACACACACACACCCCTGAACGATTTGGTACAGAGGTAGGCAGACAATGTCCACCTATTTCTGCACTGTAAGATAAATTTAAAGAGAAAGCTCAAAAAAATCAAGATCCACTCTACACCCCCGATATTTCCCTGTGGAACCCAATGTACCCCGCTGAAAGAGAGTTAACAATGGTAAGTCTACCATAAAGGTGAATACACACGGAGAGATTTTAACTATGAGAGATTCTGACTGAGCGTTTTCCCTTGAACTGGCAGTAGGAGATTATGACTAACACTTCCAGCGACTTTGGCTATGGGCGATTTTGGCTAAATCATTTAAGCAAGGGGATGCTTTTTGTTTTCCAGCGACATAGCCAAAATTGACTTGCCTGTACAGTCTATTTTTAGCAGCTATAGCGATCTGGCGGGGAAGCGCGTAGCTATCGCTAGCTGTGTACACACAGAGTGACATGCACTTACTTTCTGAGCGATTTTGACTATATAGTCAAAATCTCTCCGCTATATCGGCCCGTGTGTATGGACCTTTACTCTCCTTTTCTGCAGCAAGTTACATTGGTTTCCACAGGTAAACATCGGGGATGTCCTAAAGCAGTTCCTCAAGGGAGGGGACGCGCCTTAGCGGATGTGAGAATCCGTCGTCCAAGGGAAGTATCCTAGGAGGCGAAGGTATCAAAGGCATAGAACCTAAGAAACGTGTTCACTGAGGACCTTGTAGCTGCCTTGCACAAATGTTTTGCGGACATGCCACGGCAGGCCTGCCAAAAAGGTCCAACAGACCGAGTAGAACGGGCTTTAATAGTTCTTTCCACATAGATTCGGAGAACCATAACTGCATTTAAAGAACGTTCTTTGGAAGACAAAACTAAGAGATAAAGGCCAGGACCACAATCTCTTGGTTAAGGTGAAATGATGACACCACCTTAGGTAAATAAACGGGGCGAGTTCGTAGAACTGCCCAGTCATAGTGAAATATCAAAAAGGGTGAACGACATGACAAAGTGCCTAAGTCCGACACCAGTCTTGCAGACGCAATAGCCAGCAAGAACAGGACCTTGGCCGTGAACCATTTAAGGTCCACCGATTCAAGATGTTAACATGGAGACTCTTGCAGGGCATTTAGCACAACAGCCTGATCCCATGGAGCCACAGGAGGGACATAGGGAGGCTGAATCCGCAGGACACCTGAGTGAATGTATGAACATCAGGTATAGACGCAAATTTTCTCTGAAACCATACCGACAAGGAAGATATGTGAACCTTGAGGGAGGCCAGACGAAGGCCTAAGTCTAGGCATCTTTGCAGAAAAGCCAGAATTGTGGAAGTTCCGAATCTGTATGTATCATAATTCTTATCAGCACACCACGTGAAATAAGTATTCCAGACCCTGTAAAAAATCTGGGAAAATTCTGGTTTGCGGGCCTTCAACATAGTTTGGACAACCGCCTCAGAATTCTTTGGCCCTCAGGAGTGATGCTTCAAAAGCCACGCCGTCAAAGCCAGTCTGGCGCTGAGGAAGTAGAAGGGGATGCTCTGTAGACAGACCCTGCAGGTCTGAGAACCAATGCCGTTGAGGCCACGCTGGAGCGGCTAGAAGTAGTATTCCTCCTTCTTGCTTGAACTTCCGTAGTACCCTGGGCAGGAGTGACACTGGAGGGAACACGTAGGGAAGTCGAAAGTTCCATGGAACCGCCAGTGCGTCCACGAATGCTGCTTGAGGATCCCTGGTCCTTGATTCGAAGACCGGAACCTTGTGATTCTGTTGAGACGCCATCAGTCTACGTTCGGTAGGCCCCAACTGTCCACTTGGAGTCGAAAGACTACTGGATAAAGATTCCACTCTCCGGCGTGTACATCCTAGCGACTGAGGAAGTCCGCTTCCCAGTTCAGGACCCGCGGAATGAACATTGCCGATATGGCTGGCAGATGGCGTTCCGCTCAACAAAGGATTTTTTACACTTTCATCATTGCCATGTGGCTTTGAGTGCCACCTTGATGGTTTATGTATGCCACCGTGGTGGCATTGTCTGATCGTACTTGAACAGGCCTGTACTATATTAGAGGCAGTGCCCTCACGCTCTAGGATGTTTATCGGGTAGAATGTTTCCAACTTGGTCCAGCGACCCTGAAAAGAGAGTGTTGCTCCAACACCGCTCCACATCCCCTCAGACTAGCGTCCATTGTCAGCAGGACCCAGTCGGGGATCCAGAAGGGACGGCCCCTGCTTAATTGCTGGTCCTGGAGCCACCAGACCAGCAATAGACGAACCTCTAGAGTCAGAGAAATCATGTGAGATCTGATCCGACGAAGTAGGCCGTCCCGCTTGGAAATCATTAACCTATGTAGTGGGCAGGAATGAAATTGAGCATACTCTACCATGTCGAAGGCTGACTCCATCAGGCCAAGTACTTGCATCGCTGAGTGTATTGACACTCTGGGATGACAAATGAAGTGTCTTATCCTGTCCTGAAGCTTCAGGACTTTTTCTGGAGACAGAAACAGTATCTAACTGTGCGTGTCCAGGACTGCCCCAGGTGCACCATGCTCTGAGCTGGAACCAGTGAGTACTTCTTCCAAATGATAAGCCACCCATTGGCTTGCAGGAAGGTCATCGTCTATTGCAGATGACTGGAGGAGTTCGTAGCAATTTGCCAGAATCAGCAGGTCATCCAAATACGGCAGGATTCTGACTCCCTGGCGACGGAGATGGTCATCACGGCCATGATCTTGTTAAAGATCCGAGGAGCCGTAGCCAGTCCAAATGGCAGAGCCTGGAATTGGTAGTGAAAGTCGCCCATAGCTAACCCGCAGGAACTGCTGATGCGACATAGCAATAGGAATATGCAGATATACATCCAGTACATCCAGGGATACCATATAGTCTCCAGGTTCCATAGCCAGTACAATGGAGCGCAGTGTTTCCATACGAAACCTGGGCACTCTCACAAACTTGTTCAGGGATTTGAGATTTAGTATAGGTCGGAAGGACCCATTGGGTTTCGGGACCACATAATAACCGTTGCCTCACTGGGACTGAGGTACCGGCACAACCACTCCTGTACTCAGGAGGGAACTCACACAGTTTGTAGAGCTTGCAACTTCAACGGATCTGAAGGGAGGGTCGTAGTGCAGAACTGGCGGGGGGGGGGGGGGACGTCTCTTGAACGAGACAGCGTACCCATGAGAGACAACTTCCAGTACCCAAGCATCTGGGGCAAACTGTAGAAGTTGGCCTACCACCCTGGGATCCCCCAGAGGGAGGCCCGCCCCCTCAGGCAGCAGGCTTGTCATGTTTTGAAGCAGGCTAACCGGCTGGCCAGGATTGTTTTGCTTTGGGCTTTGTGGTTTTGGGAGCATGAGATTGTCTCGGGTATTACTGACTTTTTGCTTTCCCTTGAGGCCGAAAGGAACGCAAAGTGGTACCTTTTGCCTTCTGTGCAGAAAGATTAGTAGTGGGGAGAAAGCCGTCTTAGCTGCTGCTAATTCAGACACTATTTTATTTAAGTCTTCCCTAAACAAAATGTCCCCACTATCTAAGACCTCAACCACAGTATGCGGTGAGCCAGGACAGAGGTGGTCGACGCCTTGGCTGCCAATACACCCGCCTCAGAGGACGCCTATTGTCAGGTATTTGTCTGGCATTGTCGAATATATCCTCAGGCAGCTCTTCCTCCAACGTCTGAACCCACGCCTCGATACCCTTTGCAGCCCAGGAGGCAGCTATAGTGGGTCTACGAATTGCTCCAGTAAGGGAGTAAATAGATTTCAGGCATCCCTCCACACGCTTATCTGTCTGTTACTTCAGTGAGGTGACAGTGGTGACAGGCAGAGTGGACGACACCACGAGGCGGGTGATGTGAGAATCCACCGGCGGTAGAGTTTCCCATTTGTTACATAACTTTGCAGCGAGAGGATAGCGAGCCAAGGCCCGTTTTGGCAGAGGGAATTCCTTTCCTGGATTAGACCAGGGTTCCCACCTGATGTCCACAAGATGATCAGAATGGGGTAATATAGTTTTAATCACCTTCTGCTGTTTAAACTCATCAGTTTTCTTTGCCACAGTAGTCCAGTGATTTGAAGGATATGCTTAATAGCAGCCACTAAGGCAGGGACATCAATCTGCAAGGGAGAATCCTCATCAGTAACACAGGATTCAGTGTCTGACAGGACCATATGTTCCTCCTCCCCTTCAGATGAGGCAGAGAGGTTTGTGGATTGTAAGGAGGAAGCAGCCTGCTTAGAGGACCCAGAGACATGGGAGTGACCTGGTGTAGATTTCTGTCTAACCAGAGACTGATTTAATTGCTGCAGTTGGTTAGATAAATTTTCCGCCCAAGGCGGATTAACCGTTGGGACAATATGTGGTGGCAGTGGCACCGCGGTAGTCCTATAGGTGGCGCTAGGTGTTCCACCAGAGTACCCAGTAGGTTGGTGAACGAAGCACATGGTGGCTCCAGTGTAGATGCAGGAGCTGCAGACTGATTGGGAGGTGTATGACAATTAGTACACAGATAATCATATAACACTTCCCCCTCTGGTAAATCCTTGGAGCATGCTCAGCATGATGCAGAAGCTTCCACTGATTTACTGCCCTTTCTGTTAGACATTATGTGAGAATGCAACAACAGAGCGACTTAGTACGATAAAGCCAGACAAAGTACAATACCTGCGAATAAATCCGGTATTATGTGTGACTGAATACACAGTAGAATATACGTATTGGATAAATACTGTGTAGCATTATATTATGAGACCCAGATGCACCTAGTCCCTTAGAGTACAGAATATAGTGACAGTTATATAAGGGAAACACTGAGAGTGAAACCACACAGCAGATACAGGCACACACAGTCACAGGCAATGCAGAAATCACCACCACAATAAAGCTGCACTGGACTAATATATACAGTATCACAGCGCGGTCAGTGACCGGAGGATATATCACAATACTCGTACAATATATTCTTTAACAGGTACACTCTCTCAACTAACGCTGTGAGACATGTAGGATACTCAAGTGTTTGTAAAGTCTCAGCGCTGCATACAGGCAGCTTTACAAGGGAAACCCTGCCCTGCAATTCCGGAGACCAACCGCAGCTATGCTCAGAAGATGGCACTCAGCGTCTCAGGCAGGGAATGAGGGAGAGTGTGGGGCAGCTCCAGGGCAGGAAATCCGTGAGGACATGGCGCCTTGGGCCAGGGGAGAGGCTACAGGTCAAGCGCCAGCTCCCCTATGCTGGACTTCCACCTCAAGTACTGTGAGCCTTAGTAAGTGGGATGTTAGTTCACCCGACCTGTACTCAGACACCCCGGTGGTCTAGTGCGGTCCATGCCCAGTGACAGTGTCCACGCCAGCGACGGGACCAGTCTCCCTAGGTTGTGGATACAACACAATTTAATGGCAGGTCCTGTCGGGGGGACCCTCCTACCTCCTCCCCGTAGCAGCCACGCGATCCAGGAGAGCGGTCTGCGACTGTGTGCCTAAGTCGTCTCCGCCACAAGTACCCGGCAACCAGGCCGCGGGAGTATGTGACGCAGCTTGGGAGGTGATGGAGCTGCAGCGCTGAATAGTCACACAGATATACAGCATTAGCAGACCAGCCAAGATATGACATTTCTTCAGATAAAGCTTTTAAGGTCAGCCCAGTGCAGCCCTCCTGTTAGCTGACCTGCTGCTGCAGGCATAAACACGAAACTGAGCTCTCAGTGCCTGGCAGGGTTATAGGAGGCCCCAATGCATCCTGGGACTGCCTAAAGCTTTAGCCTGTTGGTGCCTCTGGATCAAGATCCACTCTACACCCCCGATGTTTCCCTGTGGAAACCAATGTAACCTGCTGCAGAAATGAATAAGTAATTTTAAACAGAATACGTGGGGTCCCCCTCCAATTTGTAATCAGCGCCGTCATTTTCAGCCCAATGCTTGTTACCACAAAATCAGAAAAATTATATTAGGTCTCCCCAGATTTTAGGATAACCAGGACTGTCACACTGGACCAGTGAAACCATAATACCTGCATCTTGGAGTCATTCCACCACGATTCCATACACCCCAGGGTGGTCAGGACAGTAAAAGAGCTGGTCAGTTGTTCTTTTGGAAAAGCTGGCTCAGTGTGCAAAGTCACTGATTTAGTTGAACAGAAAAAATAGTTTTGATGGTAAATTGAACATCTTTCATTGTATGTAAGTACTATACTATTGCTTTTCTGAGAATGCAAAAACAATGCTACAAGTGATAAAATGATTAGTGACTTTGGCAGCTAGGCGGTTGAACGAGTAATGTGTCAGTATAACGGACACAATAAGCAGCTCTCTCTTCTTGCATATTACCTGGTACAGAGACTTTATATTTCACAAGTTCTGCTGTAAAATTCAGATCCTACCCACCTGACAAAATAATGCACACAGAAACGGCTAAGAAAGTCACACACCACACTAACATGCAGTGGGTGGCACTTCCTAAATTATCTCTGCAGAAAAGGTTTAATTATCAGATTCAATTAAAGGTCACAGGTGCCAGTTATCAAACCTACTCAGCAGAGAGGATAAAATGGGAATTGTACTAGGAGATATTACTACAGAAGGGAAGGTGCCATTTTAAACATTGGTATTTAAGGTATTTACAATACAGCAGGCCCCTGGATCTCCAGATCCGCTCATGATGGTTCTGCTGTGTAGTTCCATTTGTTTTACTGTAGCCTACGACATGCCAGTGACAGCCACATGGTCCCTGTAATGTGTCCGTCTTGTATTTACAGCCTAAAGCTACAGTATGGGCATATCTAACTTTCTTGAAGATTTCCACATGCACATATGAGTCTGGAACAGTGCAATAGGGGTATATTCAATTCAAGTCGGATCCATTCCGACATGAATTTGTCAGAATGGATCCGACAGGACCTATTCAATAACCATCTCAATCCGACTTTAAAAAAAGGCTGAGTGAGATGAAGGTGCTGAGCGGGGGAGAGCAGCGGGGAGACAGGGGAGAGCAGCGGCTACAGCAGTGTAGCCGGAGGATGAGGCACTGCCACCAGACCTCACAGCAGCGTCCTCCCAGCTCCAGCAAGCGGGACCTCGGTTGCTTGGGACGGGAGGACGCTTCCGTGAGCGGCGGTGGTGCCACATCCTCTGGGTACGCTGCACTGCATGCATACGTGTGAACTAAAATGTTTACCATGGGCTTCCATAAATGTCACAGAGCCAGACCTCACAGCAGCGTCCAGGCTACAGCAGGCGGGACCTCGCTTGCTGGAGCCGGGATGACGCTCTTGTGAGCGGCTGTGGTGCCACATCCTCCAGCTACGCTGCTGTAGCCGCTGCTCTCCCCCGTCTCCCCGCTGCTCACAGCACCCTCATCTCCATCCGCCTTTTTTTAAAGTTGGATTGAGATGGTCGGAAACGGGGACAAAAACCTGTCGGATTTGGCCGTTTCCGACAGAAGCACGCGGATCGGCAGCTATTCCGCCGATCCACGTGCTTTCCAACAAATCGAATTCCCTGACTTGTCGGATAAAAAAAAAGTCGGTGATTGAATAGGTCGTAACCCCTTCCGTCCTGAAAATGTCGAAAACTGACGTCTTTCCGACAAGACAGCAGTTCCGACAGCAATTGAATATACCCCATAGCCTGCTGAGCACATGTGGTGGTGGCTAGATGGGGAAGGGACGGGAAAGGGGGGGTGGAGGGAGTTGGTTATCACCCATAAAACCTGTAGGCTATACTGACCTGTATGTGGTCAATGTGAAGAATAGAAACATTAATAAAGTTGCAAAACATTCATACAACCTCTAATCTTCAGTTTAGCAACAACCTTGGAATTGTATGCAAAGTTACCAATGTTGTAAGGATCCCCATGACTACTCATGTTACTCATTGAAACTTTGCAGATTTCACGGGAATATTGCTTGTATGCTTTTGTGATGTATCTGGGCCCATTACTTGTTGCAGAATACTCTATTCTGGCCAAGCATCAAACATTCAGGGTAGATAAAATAAACTTTACTCTGAACAATACTTGTTCATTTTATCAAGTTTTACACTGAGACTGGATTAGGATATTCCACCCAAATGTGTGTTTTCAGTGTTGTGTCTGGTGAAATGTATCAATTTGGGTAGGTAAAAAAAAAATTAAAAAAAAATTCATGTAAATAGCCTTTTTAAAAGTTATGATGCAAAGCGCTTCCAATTAGTATTGGTGTCTTCTTCATTGTGATGCAGTTCTGCAAAAGTAACAGTAATGTATGGATTACCCTACCCTGAATGTTTGATGCTTGGCCAGAATAGAGTATTCTGCAACAAGTAATGGGCCCAGATACATCACAAAAGCATACAAGCAATATTCCTGTGAAATCTGCAAAGTTTCAATGAGTAACAGAACACTAATTAAGAGTACACTTACAAAACAAAGAACTACAGTGTCAACTTTTGATACAGCGCCACCTACTGTACTGTCTTCTTCACTACAGCTAACCAAGTAATACTCAGCCTGCAGCTGTTGCTGTATTAAATTAAAAATTCATATATTATATGTTATATACAAAAATGCAGTCATTATAGCTGCAGATGTTATTAGTAGCTTTTTTTATGTAAGACACTTGACTTCAATAAATACTCCTTATGTTTTCCATATGTAGAACTGTAAAGTTGCCCTATAAAAAAAAAAAATGTTTTTCTCTGCAATCACAGTTTTTAAATTGAATAAACTACATTTCCACTGATCAGTCTTATCCACTACACACACAAAAGTAATTATGTTAAATTAAATGCAGTATTCCGGTTAAAATATTAATTTTCTTTCTATGACTGATAAAAGCTGTGGACAGGTGGAACTGTAATTCTGAGATGGAAAATGAAGCTAATGTGATCAGCATAACTATCCTAGCTGCAGAGGCTCCATTTGCCTTGCAGACAGAGTGACAGATTGCAGTGCTATGAGCCCCAAAACGGTCTGCGGAAACCAATCTTCCTCTGTTATAGGAGGAAACTTTTTAATGGAAAACAATATGTGACATTTACAAAGTTGTAAAAGAGAACTCTGTAAAAACAAAGAAATGGAGCAGCGTATGTAGCTCTGCCCAAGTGAAATACATAACAGCCACAGTAGCTCCTACACTTATACCCCTTTTACACTCGCAGCCTCGGGTCATTCCCGGCAATGTGTCCCGGGAAATTTCCCGGGAATGTGTCCCGGGACTGACCCTTTTACAATAGCGTGCCGGGTCGGTGACGTCACTGCTGAGTCTTCCGGAGGCGGTGCTTGGAGATAATCTTCTCCAAGCACCGCCTCATCCTATGCAGGGAACGGGTACCGGGTCGCCTTGATCCGGTACACCCGTTCACACTGCACAGCTTCCCGGGATGGTCCCGGATTCAACCCAGGTCGAGACCTGGGTTGAAATCCCGGGATGCTCGTCCCAGGAAATTGTAAGTGTACCCTTTTACACTCACAAAAATCCCGGGATGATGCGCGTTCACGTGCAAAATCCCGGGATAAAATTGTCAGTGTAAAAGGGGTATAACACACATTCCGGAATATCCTATGGAATTTGTGGGATATAACAGCTGATTACTAACCCTGGACACGCTGAAATAATGGGAGTATTTTAACTAGCAATATTTATTTTTTCTGCGTGTAAAGTTTTTCCCCCATTAATTTCAGTTAGTCATGCCCTTGTTCTGCAGAGAGCTTAAGCAACCTGTGCGTACAAGCTGTAATAGAATTACAAGCCCAGCTAGCTCATGCTTGCCTTGTAGTTCCATTACAAATTATATAGCCACAGGATGGATATAAAAGTTTATAGGCATTGCTAACACTACTCTTGGAAGTATAAGAACTCATTGATTTATCTACAATAAACATTGTCAAAACAAGTAAAGTCTAGGCTTCACAGGGAGCTATTTCCATTATGATGTAATGGAGATTTCGGAGACAAAAATAGGATTTTGGTACTTACCAGGTAAATCCTTTTCTTTGAATCCATAGGGGGCACTGGAGTACTCTTGGGATATGGACGGTGTTAGCAAGGACTGGGCACTGAATATTCAAATTTCAGTAACTCTCCTCCCCTCCATACTCCCAGAATACCTCAGTGTTTTTTCTTGAGGCGAACAGGATAGAGAGGATGAACAATGGAGAATTACCTATAATATTATAACATAACGGACAACAATAAAGTTGACACATAACGTAACTGACAACTAACCAGTTGACACCATAACCGATAAATCGGTGAGAATGTGTTACCATAAGATCCCCTGAACTTACCACAACCAGGTAAAACTGCTCTGGGTGGGCGTCCAGTGCCCCTATAGATTCAAAGAAAAGGATTTACCTGGTAAGTACCAAACTCCTATTTTCTTTTTCATCCACTAGGGGTCACTGGAGTACTCTTGGGACGTACCAAAGCTTCCCTCGTGGGCGGGAGAGCTGTTTGGCACCTGTAACACTAGGCGGCCAAAGCTAGATGCTGATGCCGCAAACGTATTAAACTTGTAAAAGCGCACAAACGTGTGCACTGATGACTATGTAGCCGCATGGCAATTCTGCGTCGTAGAAACCCCACGACCAGCTGCCCCTGAAGTTTCCACAGAACGTGTGGAATGAGCTGTTACTGATGTAGGCGGCTGTAACCTAGCATGAAGGTAAGCCTGACGTATGGTCAGTATAATCCATATGGATAAGGTCTGCTTAGAAGCTGGCCAACACATATTTGGCAGCATCATAGAGAACAAACAACGTATCCGTCTTACAAACTGTAGACGTTCGGGATACATAAACGCGTAATGCGCGTACCACATCCAAAGTTCCAGACTGTCCTGTTAACACAGGAACTACTATTGGTTGATTGATGTGAACATGTGACACTACCTTTTGCCAGAAAGCGGGATTCGTACGAAGCTCCGCTCTGTCATCATGAAACACTACAAAAAGTGGCTTGCATGCCAATGCACCCAAATCTGAAACACGCCTTGCCGAAGCTAAGGCTAGGAGAAAAAATCGTTTTCCAAGTGAGAAACTTAACATCCACTTGATGTAAGGGTTCAAAGTATGAAGCTGTACAAAATCTAAAACCAGATTCAAGTCCCATGGCGCTGTAGGTGGAATGAATGGAGGCTGTACTCTGAGAACACCTTGCAGAAAAGGTGTGTGAGACGGCAATAGAGCCAATATTCTTTGAAAGTAAATTGACAAAGCAGATACCTGCACCTTTAGTGTAGATAAACGCAGTCCTCCATCTAACCCCGTTTGTAGAAATAACAAAAGACGGGATAACTTGAAAGATGATGTCGGAAACTTCCGAGCTTCACACCAACCTATATAGGCACGCCAAATCCTGTAATAATGAGCTGTCGTAACTGGATTTCTAGCACGTAACATGGTTGTTATAACCGATAGTGGAATGCCCTCTCTTCTTAAGAGGGCGGTCTCAACAGCCACCCCTTCAAACGCATCCGCGCTAAATCGGGGTAAAGGAATGGACCCTGTCGTAACAGGTCCGGACGTAGCAGAAGCGGCCAAGGATCGTCTGCGAGTAAGCAACAGAGAGCAGCGGAAACGGTGGAAAGAGATACCCGAGGCTGTACGGCCACGCAATCGTGAGAGCATCCACTGCCACTGCCTTTGGATCTCGCGTTCTGGACACATACTGGCTTTTGGTGATTGTGGCGAGATGTCATCAGGTCCACTTGAGGGTAACCCCACCTCTGGACCAACATGTGAAACACTTCTGGATTTAATGCCCATTCTCCTGGATGAAAATCCTGATGGCTGAGATCATCCGCCTCCCAGTTGTCCATTCTCGTAATGAACACTACCGGCAATATCACTTGGTGATGTTCGGCCCAATTGAGGATTCGAGCTACTTCCCGCATTGCCATGCGGCTTCTCTTTCCCCTTTGCTTATTGACGTACGCGACCGCCGTTGCGTTGTCTGACTGCACTTGGACAGTCTGAGACCGAAGCAAGTGCACTACTTGTAGCACATTGTAAATTGGTCGGAGTTCTAGGACATTTATAGACAGCAATCTGTCGTGATCCTCCCAGAGACCCTGGAGCTGACAATTTTGAACTACAGCTCCCCAACCTCTGAGACTCGCGTCTGTGATTAGAACTATCCAATTCCAGACGCCTAACCGATTTCCTGTGGTTAGATTGTGTACTTGGAGCCACCAGAGTACAGAAACTCTGGCCCGTGGAGACAACCTCACCCTCTAGTGAATCTGCACCTGCGAGGCCGACCACTGTGCGAGCACATGCAGTTGAAAAGGAAGTGAGTGAAATCTTCTGAACAGAAGCGCTTTGAAAGCCGCCACTATTGTGCCTAACAGGCGAATGCACAAACATACCGAGGCTTGAGCACTAATCGTACCAGATGACGAAAAGTCTGTACTTTCTGTTCTGGTAGACAAATTCCTCGATCTACCGTATCGAGAATCATTCCTAGGAAATGAAGTCGTTGAGACGGAATCCGATGTGAGTTCTTGAAGATGACAAACCAACCCTGCTGAACCAGCACATTGTACCTTAGCAACGCATGTTGAAGGCGCATTTGGTTGAGACGGAGCTTTGATGAGCAAATCGTCTAAGTACGGAACTATTATCACTTTACAGGAATATGAGATGAGCCATCAAAACATACATCACTTTGGTGAATACCCTAAGCGCTGACGAGAGGGCAAACGGTAGAGCCTGAAACTGATCATGGATCTGCCGTATTGCAAACGCAAGAACCTCTGATGAGGTGGCCAAATCGGAATGTGTAAGTACGCATCCTCGAGATCCAGCGCAATCATGAATTCCTGTGGCTCTAAACCTGCAAGTACTGTCCGCAGAGATTCCATCTTGAATCTGTAGTAAATATGCAATATTGGCCTGACCAAGCCATCCGGCTTTGGTACCACAACAGACTGGAATAATAACCGTGACCTTGTTGGTGTACAGGGACCAGAATCAAAACTGCTGACTCCAGCAGAGAGTGAAAGGCAATTTACCGAACCGCCCTCTTGCCGTCCTACACAGGCAGTCCTGTGTTGAAAAACCGCAGAGGCGGTAGACTGTCGAACTCTTATCTTTTAACACTAAATTGCGGATCCACCCATCTGTGGATATCTGCAACCATGCCAAATAAAACGTCGGAAGGCGTGCTCCCACAACTGGAGAACCGAGATGGGCTGGGAGCCCGTCATGCCACTGGCTTGCCGGTGACCTTAGCGTCCGGACGACTGGCGTTGGTTTGTTGAAAACCACTTCCTCGACTTCACCTACCAGGCGTGGCTGTTTGTCTACCACGGCCTCGAAAGGGCTGAGGTCTAAAGGATTCGAACGCTGGTCCAGAGTATCCCGTGAAAAATACCTTTGTCCAAATCAGGACCAAACAACCTTCGCAGAAGGTAATGCTTCTCTCAACCTTTGCCTCCGCCTGCTAAGGATGCAGCCAGAGTGCTTGTCGTGCCACAACGAGTGACGCTGAAAGGCGAGAACTGACTAGGCAGACGTCCGTAGAAGCTGTACATAGATAATCAGCAGCTTCGCAGATTTGATCAGCGAGAAGCATAAGGTGGACGTTTTGTAGGGCGGACCCGAGTCCTGTTATCCAGACAAGCAACGCCGTAGTTACCCAAATGCCAACCAAACACGGTCGAAGCAAGACCCCTGCTGCTGTATACAGCGACTGTAGCATAGCTCCCATGGAGATGTCACTGACTGTGGAAACGGGTAACTAGACTGAAATCGGCGAGGTTTAGAAACCTGTGTATCAGGATCCTATTAACATCTTATTTAGAGATTCCACACTGGAGATCTGTGGCCTAGTAAAGACCACCTTAGAAATTGTCAGAGCCTCTTCAGTCCCTGTAAACTTCAGAGACTGACGCACCCACACTATCTGACTGCTGGTCTATTCACCCTTCTCACATTCATCTGGCGCAGTTAGGCCTGGCATAGAATCGTCAGGATTGCAACATAGCAGAAACTGGGAATTTATAAGGCAAATAAAAACTATCTTTGCAAAATAGGAGATGAAATGGGAGTATAACATATACCGTGCATGTGGTAGAACTCACCGGGAACCCACTGGTACAGACATTGCAGTGAAACAACTTTTCCGTCTTTGCTGGTGACTGACTTATTATGTAACCAGACAAATAAATAGACAAAGACAAACCAATTCCACCTCAGTAAAATTGCGAAAATGTGTATATGGTCAAAGTGCAGTGCACGTGGCCAGACCATAAGAAACCTGATCCAAAAATTCCTACCAACACCCCTGCGCCATCCGATGGAGCAGTGTTGTAGGACAGGAACGTTCTGGAAAAGAAACAGAAAGTATGATTAAAATGGAATGGCCTCCAGCCATGTGCTTATAGTCAAAGAACATATAGCATATTTCGTTACATGACCATATATATATACATACAGTATTTTATATACATTTTCTATGGTATAACATTGTCTATGGTATAACAAGTGCTACACGAATGCATATATAACACAATGCAGCCCCTTCTTTAGCATAGACTGTGTATTGCTGCTGCTGTGGCATAATCTCTCCCCCCCCCCCCCCCCTGCAGCTGCGCTACAAGTAATAGGGACAGGGAAACTCCTGACTGCCCAGCATGAGCCCACTAGTTACTAGAGGGCTGTGTTACAGGGACAGACCGCGGCAGCAGTGTGCACTGTCCGCGGTCTGAGTGATCAGAGGCGCCGGCATCTCCCCCCCCCCCCCCCCCTGCTACCCCCTTAGCGTGTGCAGGGAGCGCTGGCCGTGCTGAGTTGCCGGCCGTTATTGAGACAGACCGCGGCAGCAGTGAACGCTCTCCGCGGTCTGAGTGGTTACCTTCCCCTAAGCCTCCGGCCGTTACAGGAACAGACCGCGGCAGCACTGAGCGCTGTCCGCTGTCTGATTGCATTACAGGCAGGGAGCGCTGAGAACGGCGCTTGCAGCGGCCGTCCAGCGCGTCCCTCGGAGCGGCGGCCGGGAATAGGGGAGCGGCGGCGGGGAGCTGATAACAGCGGTGGCAGTGACGGAGCAGCGGGATGCCTGGGGCGACGCACAGAGCAGTCCCCCCACACGGCGGGGCGGCAGCGTGAGCTGACCGCCCCGGTCATAAATACCTTGGTTCCTGTGCTCTGACGGGGCTTCAACAGCAAGCTCCGTTCGGCAGCCTCAGCTGAAGGTAGCTGATGTACTTGGACTCTGACGGGGCTTCTTCCAGCAAGCTCCGTTCAGTCCTTTCTGCAGCCTCAGCTGTTGTTAGCTGAGCTGCTTGTGGCTGTGAGGGGGCTCCTTTGTGAGGCCCGACACGCCAAGAGCTGCACGCAGCAGCTTATGTAATCCTGGACCCATAGCTTTTGTGGAAGCTGGGAAAGGATTGTAATGTATAAAAAATAAAAACAAAAATGTTTAAAAGTAAATAATGTATGTCCCCCTCTGGAGGTCCACACTTTTGCTTCCTGTCCATGTGAGCACCGAAAAAACACTGAGGTATTCTGGGAGTATGGAGGGGAGGAGAGTTACTGAAATTTGAATATTCAGTGCCCAGTCCTTGCTAACACCGTCCATATCCCAAGAGTACTCCAGTGACCCCTAGTGGATGAAAAAGAAAAGGGCTTAAGCATGTTGGACACTCCTATTTGCAATGTATCAAACACATACAGTATGTATTATACATCCATTGTATATTCCTGAATGTTGCCAAATGATTCAACTCAAAGAAAGAAAACTTTACATTAAAGACTCTATAGAGCAAATACTGTATTAATGTAATGTACCCATCACCATAGACATCAGATTCACATTACAGTTTCCAGATCATAGACTGTTAGTTGGTAAAATTAAAACACTTATTAGGAGATCATTTACGAGGGAGGCCCCCAAGATTGTAATTGCCTAAGGGTAGGGTGGCCAATTCCCGGGATCGGCAGGATCCCGGGATTTAGGCCAAAAATAGGCTGGTATTCAATACGAGGATTGGAAGCTCCAATCCCTGGGATTTTCGGATCAGACTGCCCATTGTTATTTTTAAAGCCAGGTAACGTTGAGCGTCCTTAGGAGGCTCAGACGCTGCCTGGCACCCTCCTCCCGGCTCCCCCTGCACACTGTGACGTGAAGTCAGCAGTCACGCTGCGCAGCCAGCCGCCCGTCACCCGCTGAATGGACTTTACACCAATGGAGTTGCCCACCTGCCCTCCAAGGTATCATGGCGAGTTATGTGTGCAGGGTGGTGTAGGGCAGTTCGGGATTGGGGGGGGGAGAGATACACAGGAAACTAACCAATCCCGGGTATCCTGGGATTGACCATTTTTCAATTCCGACACCCGGGATTGAAAAAAATGCCCGGTATTGGCCACCCTACCTAGGGGTTTCCACAGGGTTTAATTTGGCACTACACAAAGGAGTGTGGAATTTGTAGATTGGAAAACTCCCACATTTTTGTTTACAAATTTGCAACATGTTGTGCATACTATTATTAAAAGTGTGCTAAGTTGCATGGGGGCCAGGTCTGTACTGTACGGTGGATGACCATGAATTCATGGGCCACAAAATCCACCACTCTCCTGGTCTTCTGGGCACTGTCATGATAGAGAAAGGTACCATAAGTTCTCGAACAGAGCCTGGAAATAGCTTCCAACACTTGTGGCAGGCATTGGTTGGCGAGGGTGTGCTGCTGCATGTGTGGTACTGTGGCTACATGACCAGCCTTGGCCACAAAAACAGTCACCATCTGTTTGATCTCGTGGTCGAAACTATAGATTCAAATATTCAAGTGTCGCTTATAAAATTAAACCACACAGTCTCCTGGTGCATCCTAGCTGCATTGTGTTGTGACTAAGATGCATTGGGGGAGTATTCAAATCAAGTGCCATTTTTTCGACTTCGCTGATATGCGTGGTTTTCGCCAGTGCTGGAATTTTCGACCAATAGAAAAAACTTCACATTTATTGAATGGGCCGAATGTAAATGCAGCCTAAAAATGAATGAGTACAAAATAAATATATATATATATATATATATATATATATATATATATATACATACATACATTCGAAAATCCGCACTCACATTCTGTGTAGTCCATCAGTGGGTTGCTCCATGAAGGTAATATACCAATAATAGGCTGTTTGCTAACCATTAAAGTTAGGAGAGGGCACTCACCAAGCATAAAGATAAAAAAGTCCAATTTATTAATCAAAATTCATCTTACAATGTAGTAGAGTCGACGTTTCGGCCCTCAGCAGGGGCCTTTGTCAAGACAGATGTCACTGACAACCTCAAAGGTGTCTCCATGCTGTGAGGTTGTCAGTGATATCTGTCTTGACAAAGGCCCCTGCTGAGGGCCGAAACGTCGACTCTACTACATTGTAAGATGAATTTTGACTAATTAATTTTGAGTGCCCTCTCCTAACTTTATACCGGCGGCCGGGCTCCCGTCGGCTAGGATACCGGCGCCGGAATCCCGACCGCCGGCATACTGACAGCTGGGCGAGTGCAAAAGATCCCCTTGCAGGCTCGCTGCGCTCCGCACGCCAGGGGGGTCATGGACCCCCAAGAGGGAGAAAAGGTGTCGACATGCGGTTGTCGGGATTCTGGTTGCCGGGTGGACGCTGCCACTCACGGCAGCGTCCACCAGGCTTGCTCCCACCCCCCACCCCCACCGCTGGGTTCCTCATCTCAATTCGACTTGAAAAAGTCGAATGGAGATGGGATAGAATAGGGGTTGTCGGATCCATTCCGACAAATGCATGTCGGAATGGATCCGACGCCAACTGAATATACCCCATATATGGCAAACTGTGGATTTCTTCCTGGAGCTGCCTGAGATTTATTGCACTGCAGCATGATGCAACATGAACTTTGTGAGTGCTATCACATACACACACACATATATTAGATACAGATAAAATTAGGTCCTGATCTACTTTAAGTCATCACGCACATGTGCGTGCAGACCAAATTGCAGCTATGGTACATGCATGTCACACCTAGTATGCAGCATGGAGTAATGGGAGAGAAGAGGACTGGGAAAGGGGGTTGGAAGTATAACAGGAAAGGGACATCTGTATCATGCATTATATATATTATAGTACAGTAGGTGTCAGGGGTGAAGGACAGCTGCCGCTTTCAGACTCACTCTCGGACCGGCTCTCAGCCTCTCTGCACATGCACTGAGCTTTGATTTACATTTTTCTCATCAGCAAAACACATTTTGTCATGTGTTGCCGGAACAGCCCCTGACCATTTGGTCTGTCCTGGTACTAACTGGAACTTCATTCAGGTCCATTTCACTAGTTTAAAGGCGCAGTTACAGGTCCATTTACATAGTGCTGCTCCTGTAGGCACATAAAAAGAACCTTTCAGCACAGTATAATAGAAAGGTATAAAAGATACTATCACCAAGTGGTTATTGGTTTGAGCACTGCATTTTGTTTTATTTTTCCGCTCTGGAGCTTATTAAAATTATTCCACAGGCATAACCCGCTTAGAAAACCACACACACATTTAATAAAGATGGATGGGACAAGGCCTGATGTACGTAGCTAGTAATTACCACCTATATTATTTTTACACTTTTGAATTTTACATGAGTAAAAAAAATATATATACAATATATAATCGAGAATCTAGGTAATAAAACTGCACTTTCTGGTATTCACACTAATTTGTACTGATGAAAGCCCAACAGATAAAATGGCCAAGGCAGAAAGCAGCCTCACTGCGGAAATAATTTCTGGAAAATATGTTGCTTTAGAAGGGCTCTGCAGAAAGGGAGAAGCACATTTCATGTAATCTGGTCCATCTTTCTGCATATCTGGAATAAAAGGCATCTAATCTGTGTATTCAGGATTGGTGCTACTGGGGTTCTTAAGGGGGGTACTCACGGGAGAGATGTGTGCTGATCGATCTTAACACAGACCGCTCAGCACACATCTCTCACCCCGCTCAGCACAGCGCGATGTGCTGAGCGAGGGGGAAAGCCGACGGGGGGCCGCTCACTTCACACAACGGTGAAGTGAGCGACCCGCTAGATTGAGCCTGCATACACACGGCAGATCCGTGCTTAAAATCTAAGCAATCTAGCAAGATTGCTTAGATTTTAAGCACGGATCTCTCCGTGTGTACCCCCCTTTACAATAGACAGTGCCCTATTGAACTGTGTCTGAACTGGGGTGCATATACATACAGATGTGTAACCATTTACAGAGTAGCTGAAGCCACAATTTCACATTATTCTATATATCTGAGGGGCTTAGTATTACAGAGCTAAATAATAGCTCTAATAACGGCTAACTTTGTGCTTTACCAAGCCAGTCCGACATATTGTTTGCTCTATATTTAGACACATTGCTTGGTATGCTAACAAACATGCCAGCTTTGAGATTTCAGCCTGTTGTCCAGTTACAGTACCACATAGGACACTGGGCCTGATTTGGATTTATACACAAACCCTATAGTTTACATACAAAAATAATGTTTGTTGGTCTGCAAAAGGCAGAAGACCCGTTTTGCACATGTGCAGAACAGGTGTTGTAATATCGCTCTTAGCCCCCTCTTAGTCACAGTGCTTGGGGGACGAAGCGAGTGTGGAAAACCACACTAATTAAAAATGGGGGAGGTCATCTCTCAGATTGGTAGGCATGCTAAAGATATGTGAGGTCTATCCAGCCATCTTCAAACATGCAAAGAATTGCTCAATCCCACTTTTTTATTTAAAGAAATTCCAAAAAGAATGTCATTAATACAACGGATGGACATTTCAACATGCATTATAGAGGTTCTCCACCTTGTAGCAAGTAACACCCCAGATAATGGTAAGCACATAAACCCCCCAGTGTAACCCATAAATGGTATCCCCACTGTAACAAGTTTAGGTGGCACTCCGCAGTACGCACCAGATCACAGGGGAAACAAAGCACATACTGCTGGATGCAGCTTCAAAAGTACACAACATTTGAGGAGTGTTTTTATGGATATTACTTGATTGGGTAGGACCAATAGTTGTATTTATATTGTATCCATGTTAGACTTAGTTTATTTTCTTATTCACTTATGGTACATTGTATGACAGTGTACGCTTATGTAGGGCACTACAATTAAACTGCCTGGTATATGTTATATAGTAATTTACCAACCAGAACTTTAGCATATATTGAACATGTCTATTCTGTTTAGCGTACTACCTAAAAATAGATCTCAGAGCTTTAAAAAGAAAATGCACACACCATATGTATTTCATCAAGCTGGGACTGAAGATAAGACTTCAGATGGTAAATGTTTAATTGAGAAATCATTTGCATTGCACATGAATAAAGTAAAACTTGTGATATACTATCCAGTTAACAGTATGAAAACGACATAGCATCAGTCCAAGACCGATGAGACTATAACATATCCCTTATTTAAGCAATTACTATATACAAGTCTTGCAGAAGTAGTCCGCACTTGGGACGGGCGCCCAGCATCCTCTACAGACTACAAGAAAAAGATTTACCGGTAGGTTTAAAATCTTATTTTCTCTTACATCCTAGAGGATGCTGGGGACTCCGTAAGGACCATGGGGATTATACCAAAGCTCCCAAACGGGCGGGAGAGTGCGGATGACTCTGCAGCACCGATTGAGCAAACAGGAGGTCCTCCTCAGCCAGGGTATCAAACTTATAGAACTTTGCAAAGGAGTTTGAACCCTACCAAGTAGTAGCTCGGCACAGCTTTAGCGCCGAGACCCCTCTGGCAGCCACCCAAGAAGAGCCCACCTTCCTAGTGGAATGGGCCTTGACCGATTTAGGTAACGGCAATCCCGCCGTAGAATTCGCCTGCTGAATCGTGTTACAGATCCAGCGAGCAATAGTCTACTTTGAAGCAGGGGCACCAATCTTGTTGGTTGCATATATGACAAACAGTGCTTCTGTTTTTCTGACTGTAGCCAATCTGGCCACGTAAATTTTCAAAGCCCTGACTACATCAAGGGACTCTGGATCCTCCAAGTCACGCGTAGCCACAGGCACCACAATAGTTCATATGAAAGGATGAAAACCACTTTTGGCAGGAATTGAGGACGGGTCCGCAATTCCGCTCTATCCATATGGAAAACCCGATAGGGGCTTTTATGTGATAAAGCCGCTAATTCCGACACTCGCCTAGCCGAAGCCAAGGCTAATAACATGACCACCTTCAAAGTGAGATTTTTCAACTCCACCGTTTTAAGTGGTTCAAACCAGTGTGACTTAATGAAACTTAACACCACGTTAAAGTCTCAAGGCGTCCCCGGAGGTACAAAAGGAGGCTGAATATGCAGTACTCCCTTCCCAAAAGTTTGTACTTCAGGGAGAGAGGCCAATTCCTTTTGAAAGAAAGTGGATAAGGCCGAAATCTGAACCTTAATAGATCCTAATTTTAGGCCGAAATTCACTCCAGTTTGCAAGAAGTGAAGGAAACGGCCCAGATGGATTTCTTCAGTAGGAGCATTCCTGGCCTCACACCAAGAAACATTTTTTCGCCATATACGGTGACAATGTTTAGATGTCATGTCCTTCCTAGCCTTTATTAGTGTAGGAATGACCTCATCCGGAATACCCTTATCCGCTAGGATCCGGCGTACAACCGCCATGCCGTCCAACGCAGCCGCGGTAAGTCTTGGAATAGACAGGGCCCCTGTTGCAACAGGTCCTGTCTTAGAGGAAGAGGCCACGGATCTTCTGTGAGCATTTCCTGCAGATCCGGATACCAGGTCCTTCGTGGCCAATCTGGAACAATAAGGATTGTTCTCACTCCTCTTTTTCTTACTATTCTCAACACCTTGGGTATGAGAGGAAGAGGGGGAAATACATAGACCGACTGGAACACCCACGGTGTCACTAGGGCATCTACAGCTACTGCCTGAGGGTCTCTTGACCTGGTGCAATACCTCTGTAGCTTCTTGTTGAGGCGGGACGCCATCATGTCTATCTGTGGCAGTTCCCACTGACTTGCAATCTGTGCGAAGGCTTCCTAAAGAAGTCCTCTCTTGGATGCAGGTCGTGTTTGCTGCGGAAGTCTGCTTCTCAGTTGTCCACTCCCGGAATGAACTGCTGAAAATGCGCTTACATGATTTTCCGCCCAGCGGAGAATCCTGGTGGCTTCTGCCAATTCCACTCTGCTCCTTGTGCCGCCTTGGCGGTTTACATGAGCCACTGCGGTGATGTTGTCTGCCTGGATCAGAACCGGTAGGTCGCAAAGCAATGCTTCCGCTTGCCGAAGGGCGTTGTATATGGCCCTCAGCTCCAGGATGTTGATTTGAATACAAGTTTTTTGACTTGACCCAAAGACCTTGGAAGTTTCTTCCCTGTGTGACTGCTCCCCCACCTCGGAGGCTCGCATCCATGGCTACCAGAATCCAGTCCTGGATAGCGAACCTGCGACCCTGCAGAAGGTGAGCACTCTGCGCCACCATAGGAGAGACACCCTGGCCCTAGGGGACAGGGTGATTAACTGATACATCTGTAGATGTGATCCGGACCACTTGTCCCGTAGATCCCATTGGAAAGTCCTCGCATGGAACCTGCCGAAGGGAATGGCCCCGTAAGCTGCCACCATCTTTCCCAGGACCCGAGTGCAGTGATGCACTGACACCCGTTTTGGCTTTAATAGGTTTTTTACCAAAGCCATTAGTTCCTGGGCCTTCTCTATCGGAAGATAAACCAATTTCTGGTCCGTATTCAGAATCATACCAAGAAGGGCAGACGAGTCATAGGAACCAACTGTGACTTCGGGATATTGAGAATCCAGCCAAGTTGCTGTGACACCTTCGGCGAAAGTGACACGCTGTTCAACAACAGCTCTTTTGATCTCGCCTTATTAGGAGATCGTCCAAGTATGGGATAATTGTGACTCCTTGCTTGCGTAGGAGCACCATCATTTCCGCCAATTACCCTGAAATTGGTAATGACAATACTGTACCGTAATTCTCAGGTACGCCTGATGGGGTGGATAAATGGGAACATGAAGGTATTGTCAAAGTCGAAAAATATCATGATGCATATGCCTTGTACTAACCCCATGCACATGCCCGCGTACTCGCTCTGTCGTGTGTGCGCATATTCGCACTTTGCGTAATGGAGCTTCTACGGCCGTGCGCTTTGGCGCGTGGTATGCGCATTTACGGTAGGGTTTGTGAGCGTATAGCGGGCGACTCGATCGTAGCATATTTAACCCATATAGTGTGTTTTGTAGTAAATATTCCCCTAGACAATGTCAGCAAGTATGTTTAGTTTAAACTGTTCCTGGACAGAGAGATTCCTCTTTGCATGATAGGAAGGCTCAGATAAAGGTTGAAAGGTGGTGTCTAGTATCCAGCTGTAGGGTATTTTAAGGGTAACATTTCGGTGTTGGTTAGGAAAGGATCGCTCGCTCCTGCGTATAGTTATGTACAAAAGTAGTTTATGAACCTTGACTGTATTTGCTGTTTATTACACATGCGGCTGGAATCCTGAGGATACCTCCCACCAGAGCAGTTGGGGAAAGTCACAGCCCACCTGTTCAAATCCACCTATGACCTTTGCTATAATGTGGAGACACATTCCTGTGTCCAATGAACAATGAGATTATAGGGACCATTGTATTGTGAATGTATGTTGTGTATATAAAGACCACCATTGCCTGGCCAGACACTCACTCTCTCTGAAGGCTTTCTCTCTGAATGCTGAGGGCTGGATCCAGGACGCGCTTGCGAATCATCCCCACGTATGTATTATTCTCTGTAGCCATTTTGTTATCCATTTTGTTCACCATTTGTTCTCATTCTGTTCGCTCTTGTTTGCGATTGTTCGCTATTGATCATGTATATTCTGTTATTCTGTTTAGATTTCCCTGTTGGTTTGTAGTGTATAACTTGCATTGTGTTTCCCCTTTTTCTCTAAACACTCCACGGCGGTGTTAAAACTGCTGCGGTTTTAAATCCAAACCAGGTTTTGTGTTTTCACTGTTTATTGCAAAGGACTTTTCTTAGTGACTCAATTGCTCAAACACCATACACATTGTTTAAAAGGTTCTAATCGTTACATCTTTTCGGTACTTGGTTATTAAGGTTTAAAGTATAAGTATATTCTCACTGTGTTTTATTAGCAAGGTTTAAAGGTTATCCACTGTGTGTGCGCCCGCTGTGTGTAATCCGTACACTCAGCGCAGCATGTGTACGCCAAGTGCGTACCACGTGCAGGACTCTGTACGCAAATAGCATACAAAGTGCGTAGAACGTGCACGTGGTCTAGCGGCCATAACGGCTCCACGGTATTAGTATATAGCTTCATGTTTTAAGGTAATATTTGACATTATCAGTATGCAGCCTTTATGTCTAGATACACCATAAAATCCCCCCCTTCCAGGCTGGCGATGATCGCTCTGAGCGATTTCACCTTGAATTTGAACCTTTTCAAGTATAGGTTCAGAGATTTTAATTTTAAAATAGGTCTGACCGAACCGTCCGGTTTCGGGACTACAGCCAAGGTTGAGTAATATCCCCTTCCTTGTTGAAGGAGGGGAACCTTGAGCACCACCTGTTGGAGATACAATGTGTGAATTGTATTTAATATTATCTCCCTTTCTGGGGGAGAAGACGGTAGGGCCGATAAGGAAAACCGGCGAGGAGGCACCTCTTCGAATTCCAGCTTGTAACCCTGAGAAACAATTTCTATTGCCCAGGGATCCACCTGTGAGTGAACTCAGATGTGGCTGAAGAGTCGAATACGTGCTCCCACTAGGGCGGACTCCCTAAGCGGAGCCCCAGCGTCATGCAGTGGATTTAGTAGAGGCCGGGAAGGACTTCTGTTCCTGGGAACTAGCTGTGCCCTGCGCCCTTACCTCTGGTAAGAAAGGACGCTCCTCATACTTTCTTGTTTTTCTGCAACCGAAAGGACTGCATTTGATAATGTCGTGCTTTCTTAGGCTGTGAGGGAATATAAGGCAAAAGATCAGATTTACCAGCTATAGCTGTGGAGACCAGGTCCGAGAGCCCTTCTCCACACAATTCCTCACCATTGTAAGGTAAAACCTCCATATGCCTCTTTTAGTCGGCATCACCTGTCCATTGCATGTTCCACAGGACACGTCTAGCAGAAATCGACATAACGTTGACTCTAGAACCCAGTAGACCAATGTCTCTTTGAGCATGTCTTATATATAAGACAGCATCTCTAATATATCCTAGGGTCAATAACATGGTATCCTTATCTAGAGTTTCAATCTCCGCTGATAATGTATCTGTCCACGCTGCTACAGCGCTACAAACCCATGCCGACACAATCGCCGGTCTGAGTAGTTTATCAGAATGTGTGTAAATGGACTTCAAAGTACTTTTCTGCATGCTATCTGCAGGATCCCTGAGGGTAGCTGTATCTTGGTATGTCAGCGCTACGTTTTGGGTAAACGTGTCAACGCCTTATCCACCCTAGGGGAGGATTCCCATCGTATCCTGGCCCTAGCAGGGAAAGGATACGCCATGAGAATTCTTTTGGGAAACTGCAGTTTCTTGTCTGGAGATTCCCTCTCTTTTTCACACAATTCATTTGGTTTATGAGAGGGGGGAAATGTTATCTCAGCTTTCTTCCCCTTAAACATGTGTACCCTCGTGTCAGGGACAGATGGGTCATCAGTGATATGCAAAACAACTTTTATTACAATAATCATATATTGAATACTTTTCTGCCAGTTTTGGCTGTAACTTTGCATCATCGTAGTCGACACTGGAGTCAGACTCCGTGTCGGTATCAGTGTCTATTATTTTGGATAGTGGGCGTTTTGAGACTCTGAAGGTCCCTGCGACATAGGGACAGACATGGGTAGATTCCCTGTCTGTTCTCCAATCTTTTGTGCAATAAATTTACCTCAGCACTTAATTCCACATATCCAGTCAGGTGTCGGCGTTGTCGACGGAGACACCACACACACACATTTGCTCCATCTCCTCCTTAGAAGAGCCTTTTACTTCAGACATGTCGACACACACGTACCGACACACCACACACTCAGGGAATCCTCTTATCTGAAGACAGTTCCCCCACAAGGCCCTTTGGAGAGACAGAGAGAGAGTAGCACACACCCGGCGCTAATACCCCAGGAAAAAACACACAATGTGTTTACCCAGTAGCGCTGTAATACTATTATTTGCTGCCAATTATGTGCCCCCCCTACTCTGAAACCCCCTTTCACCGTGGATAAGCAGGGGAGAGTCCGGGGAGCTTCCTCTCAGCTGTGCTGTGGAGAAAATGGCGCTGGTGAGTGCTGAGGGAGAAGCCCCGCCCCCTCGGCGGCGGGCTTCTGTCCCGCTTAAATATAATAAAAACTGTCAGGGGCTTTTTATATATACAGTGCCTAGCTGTATATATATCTCTTTTGCCAGAAATTAGGTTTATATTGCTGCCCAGGGCACCCTTACAGTGACTGCCGTGTGTGAGGTGTGTGGGAGCAATGGCGCACAGCTGCACTGCTGTGCGTTACCTCAGTGCAGATCATGAAGTCTTCTGCCGCCTCTGAAGTCTTCTTTTCTTCTCATACTCACCCGGCTTCTATCTTCCGGCTCTGTGAGGAGGACGGCGGCGCGGCTCTGGGACGAACTCCAGGGTGAGACCTGTGTTCTGACTCCCTCTGGAGCTAATGGTGTCCAGTAGCCTAAGAAGCAGAGCCTTGAAATTCAGGAAAGTAGGTCTGCTTCTCTCCCCTCAGTCCCTCGATGCAGGGAGTCTGTTGCCAGCAGGCTCCCTGAAAATAAAAAACCTAACAAATATACTGTCAGAAAGTTCAGGAGAGCTCTCTGAAAAGCACCCAGTCTCCACTGGGCACAGAATCCAACTGGGGTCTGGAGGAGGGGCATGGAGGGAGGAGCCAGTGCACACCAGATCTAAAGTCTTTCTTAAAGTACCCATGTCTCCTGCGGAGCCCGTCTATCCCCATGGTCATTACGGAGTCCCCAGCATCCTCTAGGACGTAAGAGAAAAAGCTCTTAATACACAATCAGAGGGTGACTTGCATTTAAGAAGAGCTGTTAGAGATTGCTGACACCAATGCC
Organism: Pseudophryne corroboree; assembly: GCF_028390025.1. Classification (NCBI taxonomy): domain Eukaryota; kingdom Metazoa; phylum Chordata; class Amphibia; order Anura; family Myobatrachidae; genus Pseudophryne; species Pseudophryne corroboree. The sequence goes on from NC_086450.1 coordinate 391,471,420, forward strand.
TAAATATATTCTTCCTCTTGTAAGCAAACGCGTTATGGACACTAAGAAATACATTTCTTTAGGCCAGACCTGCAGGTTACATGCGGTTACAAGAAACGGTGTTTCCCATCCCTTGTTCCGCCTGACGGAGATGTATGTTTGGTCAATATTAATCTTGACTACGTGCATCAACACGAGAACAACATGGTCAAACTGTGGACATGCAGCATATCGTTCTTCATGTCTATGCGGATAAAATATTGACATGCTCTCCTTGGTTGCCCAGCGGTCACTTTCCTGGTCCCAATGGCTGCAGTGTCTTCTTCTGGGTCCCAGTGATCATATGACCAGCACTTAAGGCAGAGACCTGTGCCGAGCTGTGTTCCGGTAAATATTTTAACCCAATCCGTAACACTCCCTCTAGTGCCTATCCTAACATCCCACCGCCTCCACGTAGCCTAATTCCAACTTCACTGTTAATGCATGTAACAATATGGCCTTGAAATTACTGTATTAACAGAAGAAAAAATTGCTCCATAAAAAAAGAAAATGAAGTAAGATTAAAATAGATGATGCAGTAACTCCCATGGAGTAGATCTGAGAAACAAATGAAACTGTAGTAAAAATAACCATTCAACACAAGTTCTAAACATAATAACAAACAAAAGCACAGCCTGTGGATTTGTCAATAGACATTGGTGTTTATATCAGACACAACAGGAACTTATGTACGTACTAAAATACTGTCTGGGACCTGAGGAAACCTGTGCGAACAAGCAAGACAACATAAATAAAAAAAAAAGGAGGGGGGGGGGGCAGTATTTGAGCTAATTTGATTATGGGGGATATTCAAATAGTGCCGGTATTTCCTAGACGAAAAAACTTAACTTTTCGCTATTTTTAGGGCGAATGGGGATTCGCCCTATGCTATAAGCAGGGCTGTTTTTCGGCTAGGTGAAACATTCATCAGATGCGAAAAACATGTGGGTCAGCAAATCCAAATGTATTTGCACCTGTGCCAGTGAAAACGCGGGCGATTTTCACAGTTTTCTAGGTATTTTTTTTTTACCAATGCCCTTTCACTAAAACAAAAAAAAAAGTGAAAAGGCATTGGCGAAAATGCCTCAAAAATGGGCAAAAAGGCCCGCAATTGAATACTCAGCGGGGTAAATTCGATAGCTCCGAAATTGTCTAAGCTAATTGAATACCCTCATATGTCTCTCAGCATGATCCAGAGCTTACAGAACTGGCATCTTTTTCCAGCTAAACATTTAGAAGGTCTCCGAATCCAAAATGCAAGTCATAGATCAAAGGGGAATGTGTAACAAATAATTCTCAATAAGTTCTGGAAACACATCACAAGATGAAAGGGAATGCGGAGGAAACATTTTCATCAAAGCACATCACGTTACCTGCCTCTACATCAGCAGATAAACTTTGCAGGCAGATTGAAACTAACTCCATATCCAAGAACAAATACAATATTACATACACTATATGGACTAAAGCATGTGGACACACCTTCCAATTACTGTGTTTGTCTATTTCAGCCACGCTGACTGCTAACAGGTACAGCTCTTCAAGAATACAGTTGTACAATCTTAATAGGCACCAGTGTAATGCATAATACCCCTAAAATGTCCACAATTGCCTAGACTTCATACCATAGGACCTACCTGCACATCTTAAATTAAACCTCTCATTAATAGGGTTACTCAGAACAACGGACGGCTAAATTACAACATGCAGATTAAACGAGGCTCGCTTCCAATCTGCCTCCTTTGGGTGTGACTGGAGTTAAGGGCGTGGGGAGACCATAAATGGACTAAAGAGAGTCGAGCTTAACAGAGGTATTAACTGGACAACAAATGGACAGTGCTTAGAGAGTAATTCCGTGGTGAAGTCATGAGAAGCGGCTCTGGGCCGGCATAAAAGGGCAGGAGGGGGCGCCAAACTTTTAAAGGGACATAAATGAGTGAATTCTGAGGCTGGCCTATAAATGGTCTTGACAGAGGGGGATCTATGTGGAATATTACCAGCAGGGGCTATTACAGTGTGGTATATTATTAATTGGGGCTGTTACAGTGTGGTATATTATTAATTGGGGCTATTACAGTGTGGTATATTATCAATCTATGTGGAATATATGAACTGGGGAACACTGCTATGAGGTATATTAGGAATTGGGGGTACTACTGTGTGGCATATTAAGAATTGGGGACACTGTTGCACAAAGTGAACATAATATGTTATCAAAGTATTTGCCAGGCTATCTATGCAAAGTCACATGCGCTAAACCACTTGATGAAGCAGCTAGGCCAGTCCGAGGCAGGTATGTCTTCTAGATGAAGGTCTCCACTGCAGCTTCTGGTGACTCAAAACAAATCCCACACATTGTACGCAGTGGCAGTGGGCCAGGTCTGGACTGTATGATGGATGACCAAGCTCCTAGATGTGTTCATGGGCCAGAAAACCCTTCACTTTCCTGAAATTGTGGGCAGAAGCATTGTGATGGAAAGAGCACCACGAGCGCGAGTTATTTGACGGTGCATGGAAATGGCTTCCAGCACTTGTAGAAGGCATTGGTTGGTGTACCAGTCTCCAGTACTGAGAGATGCTGCATGGGTGGTACAGTAGCTACATGAACAGTCTTTGCTACAGAAACAGCCATTATCTGCTTGGCCATGTTATGCTCACGCCGAAAATTCTGCGGAGCACCTCCAACTAGGGTCCACTGGGCCTACTGTTGTTTGGTCTCGAGGTGGAAACTGTAAATCCAGGATTCAATGATACTGATGATCTCTCAGACAAAGATTGAGCAACCACCAAACCTGGCCAGCAATATTGCAGCACCAAGTCACCAGAGTCTAGTTAGTTGATGGGGCACCCAGCATGAAGAAACCTTGCTCAGGCCAAGATTTTGAGGAGTATCAAGCAGATGGATCCCGATGACATGCCTATCTACTTCTCTAACTGGGCCACGGTTACCCTGGTGTCCACCTTAACTATGGCCCACACGAAACCAAACCACTCAAACACAGTGGTTCAGGATGGTGCTTCCTCCCCAAAAGCAGCTCACATTCAGTCATTCAACACTCTCCTGCTGTCGCAGACCACTCTTGTAGTCGTAGAGGGATCATGACTCTCGTATGGCCTTGTTTAGCTCCATAACGAGTTTGTGAAGGAAGTGAACATGCTGACTTTTTTGGTGTGCAGTGATGCTTATACACAGTTGTATGTCTTCACATTTCACAAGAACTTTAGTCAGAGATTACAGATCACAACCAGACAGTCAGATTGTGCCTACTCAACCGATGCACTGCACACCTGGAAACTTATTGCATACCCCTCGTATCTCATCGCAGTGAGCAAAATTGTAATCTTAAATCATTCATAATCTGTTTATTTAAATATATTTATTGCTAGTTGCAGCATTTCTTAGAATAAGATGTACTCAGCAAAGAACCCTTACGTAAATTCTGGAGCGCTGAGAGAGAAAAAATTGTGGCACTGCAAGTAATTTTCTTAATGCTGTAGTCCATTAAAAAAAAGCTTATTTGCCTCTACTTAGCACCCCCCTTTCACTGCTCACCACTAATGGGATAAGAAGCAATGAAAAACAGACTTGCCTGTGCAAAGAAGCACCACCAGTGGAGTACTGAACGGTATCCATTAACAGGATTGAATGTCTATCTGGTGGAGAACAGCAGTGACCGGTAGGTGGATGAGAGAGCTGTTACATAGGCCATGCCAGAAGATTTCAGGGACCAGTTGGTGGTAGGCGTTGGACCCCAGTGGAGAGCTCAAGAGCCATGTGTTAGCTCCCCCAACCCCCACTGCCTGTCCACAACAGGACGAGCAGTGGGTGGCCGGCACAGAGGGGCTAGCGAAGGTGGCGGGTACAAGCTCTTGGATCATGGACAGTACATGCAGGTGCATGGTGCCATGTTGGAGACCAAACTATGCAACAACATCTTACCTTAGGTTATCAGCCAATCCTGGTTCTACATCTCTTTTAAAAGGGTTTGGTACTGGGTTAAATGCTGACAGTGCTTTATGTTGCTGTTCTCAGCTCTGTGATCCTGCAGGTGTTCCTGTTGTTATCGCTCCGTGTTCTGTGTCTTCCGGAGGCCTTCAGCCAATCTCACCAGTGCCTTGCTTTGCTCCCTGCTGCACTACAGATCTGAGCGTGGGGTCGGCGCCGCTTCTCAAAGCCGCCCGCATACCGGGCAGGTGTTATTGGTGCTCAGGTGTTGTTGGTGGCACCATCGGTTTCCTGTCCAGCTACCCAGCACCCAGTCTTCTGCAGTTTATGTTTTCAAGTCACAGTTTTCCAGTACTCAATCTTCTGCAGTCCGGGTTTCATAAATCAGATACCTCAGACTACAGATCTCCTCTGTTCCGCTCATTCAAGACAGTCATCTAAGTTGTTATAATCACTCCCAAAACTAGTTCTCCAGCTGTTACAAACACTGCACTGTGTCCAGGTCATCCATAATCCTTGGAAAGCCTAAGAGGTCCATGAGAAGGGACTATGGGCCTAATTCAGACCTGATCGCAACAGCAACATTTTTCTCTAATGGGCAAAACCATGTGCAGTGCAAATGGGGAAGATACATCATGTGTGGAGAGAGTTACATTTGGGTGGGGTGTGTTCAAACTGAAATCTAAAACCTAAATCTAAAATAAACATGTCCAGTATTTACCCCTTACAGAAACAAAATAACCCACCCAAATATAACTCTCTATGCCCATGTTATATCTGTCCCACCTGCAGTGCACATGGTTTTGCACATTTGAGAAAGATTTTGTTTTCATCTGAATTAGGCCCTATATTCGTCCTCCTAGCCTTTTCACTCCAGAGGCATCAACTTTTCCAGCTCTGATCAGCTCGTCGGATACCTCTGTTTGGTCTGACCTGGGAAAGAGAAAGCTTGGAGGACGAGAAAAAAGAAAGATGTTGAAGATCGAAAGAGACGAGAGAGGTGGAAGGAAGAAGAGAAGAGGGAAAGCAAGAAATGGGATGAAGTTAAAATGCCACCAGGCGGGATCTCGGCGGTCGAAATACAGACGCCGCAATCCTGAATGATGGCTTAAGACTGCCGCCAAAATCCCGGCGTCAAAATACCAATGTCCAGAATACCGACCGATCTTTTAGCGGGATGCGCTTGCGCCCTGCCGCTGGGGAGTGGGAGGTTAGGTTTAGGCATTAGAAGGGGGGTTAGGGTGCAGGGAAGGGGATGATTAGGTACCATGGGGGGGGGGGGGGGGGGGGGGTAAGGCACTTACAAGGGAAAGTTAGGGTTAGGCACCAAGTGGGGAGGGTTTGGTTTAGACACCACTGGGGAGAGTTATGCACCACCTGAGAGGGTTAGGCACTCACAAGGGAGGGTTAGGGTAGGGGGCAGGGGAGATTTAGATTACTTTCTGGGTGGCTGTTGTGATTCTGATGGTCGGGATCCCGCTGTCTGATTCATACCAAATCACAAGAAATGAGAGGTGGGAGGAAGAGGTAAAGAAAAAGATAAGAGGTGGAAGAATGAGGGAAAGAGAGAGAGAAATGGGAAGAAGATGGAGAGATACAAGACGTAGAGGGAGAGAGTTGGGAGAAAGTGAAAGACACATGAGGAAGAAGTGGGGGGAAGGAATGAGATGTAGACAGGGGCAAGAAAGGAATGACAGGAAAAGGAGGAGAACGTGAGATGGGAGGAAGAGGAGAAGACTGGGTAGAGAGACGGACAAGTGAGGGAAGAGAGAGGAAAAAAAATAAGAAACCACAATACCAGGCTTGAGACCCTGCGAATGACATGTCAAAACACTGGTAACGGTATAATATTACAGCACTTGGGTTAGATTCCCACCAAGGACCCAACTGTGTGTTTTCAGCAAGTTGGGTTTCCTCCCACAAACTCAAAACAAACTTGTAGGTTAAATGGATTCGGATGAAAAAGAACCCTGGTGTATATGCGAGTGTGTACATGTACTAGGGTATACAAACTGCAAGCTCTACCGAGGTAGAGATTGATGTGAACGGCCAAGTATGACCCATTTTTAACACTTTGGAGGTGTGCCTAGCACTCCCAGAGATACTTGGCTGCCCCCAGAGACTCTCCACCTGCACTATGTAGATGCCATGCGCATGTGCATGGCATCAATTCACCCTGTGCTCTACTTTGGTGTCACTTGCTGTGATCTGCACACCCTGTTGGCGCCACTGCCAAGTCGTCGCTGCAAAGTGCTATGGAGCTTGTGGGCATTAGAAAACAAACTCAATGGGGTCGATCCTATTAGCTGCGATGATATTGTGGGTGAAAATCATTGCAGCAGTGGCCATACTTTATGGCTGCCCAAATTCGGACATAAAGCCTTGCTGCCCCAAAGGGCTCCGAGCATTTTGGTGTAAATTCAGCGCAAAAACAGCTCCCGAAGGGGGCAAGATCAGGTGCCGTTGCCGGCGGTTAAACACTGTGGCAATGGCACATCGCACCCTTCGCAGGTAATAGGATCGACCCCTTAAAGTCTGAATGTCAGTGACTTCTTCGGGGACAAGATATACTATGTTTAGTGTAGGAGAGCACAAGCTTTTTAGGAACAAGGACAGAAGTTGAGCAATAATGGGACAAGCAATGAAATTATCAGAGAAGGTAATTATTTGCTACAATTTTTTTTAACAAAATAAAACATGGTAAGGCTGTTTAACCACTTTGATACTCCTAAAAGAAGTACTACAGCCTCATTGAACCTGCAGAAGACTTAAAGGACTTACAGCCTTAAAAAAAAAAAAAAATGATAAGAAAAAATAAGGGAAGAAAAAGAATTTGTGAGATACTATGATAACTTACTGCATGAGTTATTTTAATGGCTAGCTTTTTATTTGTGTAACGGATTGTGGCTTTCTATAAATCCCACTGCTAGCATCAAAGCCCTGAGAAGAATGAGAAAACGGAGAAGCTTTATCAGTCACATGCAGCAGCTCAGAAACAGTAAATTGACATTTTAGAGGATTTTTGTCTGCTGCGTTGATTAAGTTACTTGCCTGACTTTATATGTTGCCACTAATGATCATTTCAGGAGCTATTTGTGAAAAACAATTAGTAACAGTACAAATCATTGGCATAAGCAATTTCAGGGTCTGCATTTGTTAAAGGATGTTTCTCAAGCCAAGAGAGATGGGAGATGGGAAAAGGGAGGTGGGAGAGGTGAAAGCAGGAAATCCAGTTGATGTATTTTTGCCTAACCTCTGTGACCGGTTTGTTACTAACTTTACTACTGCTGCGTCACTCATACTATATACGTCCTGAATGTCCTGACTTGTGTGCTCAGTCCCATGGGGGGAAAGTTAGGAGGTGCAGTATGACCCATTTATGTCTGCTCTGCAGGGTAACAGGTGGGCAATTGTAGGGTGATTGGAATACAGAGGAGGCGCCTAAAGGACAGTTTGTACTTCATAAGTGTTAAGACACGGCATGATAAAGCGGCTATGCCCCCTGTCCTAAATTGATGAACCCGAAGTGTTGGCAGATATGGTAAACTCACGTTCTAAATCTCATATAGCCTTTATAGGAACATCCCTTTCCTGATGCAGAACAATACTATGAGGTGGAGATACGTAAATAATTTACTTGGAGCTTAAAATTATAATGGTTCCTATTTTGAAAATGATTTTCTCAAATGAATAAAAGATGTACCGCTCCCCTGCCACCAGAACAGAAAGAGGGGCTGTCCTACTTTAACATTTTGGACAAATATATCCAAATGTTAAGCGCAAGCTCTTTGCCATAACAAAAAATGTGACCCATGTGTAAATGACATACTATGCACATTGGCAGATAACGGCATCATACCTTATTATGGCCACAGCTGGAGCAAGCTTTCCATTACAGCAGCTCCATCTGTGGAAGTACTGTAGTAACAGTGATACACCGCTCTGAATTACTTCCTCCCATATATGTACAGTAAAGGTGTGTACACACGGTGAGATCCTTGCTTTCGATTTTGACTATACAGTCTAAATCGCGAGGAAAGTTAGTGCAAATCACAAGGTGTAAGTTACCTTGCGATCCCGATAAGCACTACCGCGGGGTCGGTATCGCAAGGCTAGATAGACTGTGCAGGCAAGTCACTCTTTATTATATAGTACAAAGTATAGTCAAAATTGTCACTTAGTCAATATTGTACATAGTCAAAATCCAAAAAGTACAGTCAGTCAAAATCGGTGCTTCTGGGCTCTGGGGAAATTGCGTAGTCAAATCGGGCATCGTCAGTATCTCACCGTGTGTAAGCACCTTAAGGCTATTACTCCTACACAAAAGTTCACAAAACTGCCAAACTTAAGGCCCATACACACTAGACGAGAAAGCAAAAGATCTCGTTCAGAAGGGCCAATCTGAGCCAGATCTTTTACAATCTCGTCCGGTGCGTACACTCAATGTCGTTAACAATGTGCGCTCCTGAGCATCACTAACGGCCCCCTCCCTCGTCTGAACATGTACAGGCAATGGAGGTCCTCGTTAACGCCGTCGCTCCCTTTCCCGCCATACGCACTTGCCGATACCGGCACCCCACCGACGCAGATATTGGCTCGTTAAGTGTGTATGTGCCTTAACATCCAATCTCTGCTAAAGCTTCCAGCCCTGAGCCTCTTTATAATACATTTAAATCATTTAAATCCAGGAGATGTGCTGTGGAGCGTGATGCCCGGAGATAACATGACACGCATGTGAGCGCTGGACAATGGCAGTGTGAACAGACCTCAGCGCCCGATGGAAGCGGCACTTACATACAGATCCCACAAGCAGCGTGGCGGCACAGAGAGTGCAGACCACAGCCCTGCTGCAGAGATAAATAAGAGGTTTTAATGATCCAGGCTGTGACACTGTCTAGATGTCAGCCTTGACACTGACCTTTGCAATAATCTAATGGTTTTCGTCTAAAAACACTTTCATACCTACAATGTATTTGGAATGCAGCAGCTATATGTAGCAATTATCCTTGTCTATCAATGCCTATTTCCATGTAGATGGTAAGCTTGTGAGCAGGGCACTCTTACCTCTGAAAACGGTAAAGAGCAACGGAATATGCTGGCACTATATACAGATGGGCCCTCATACATTATGCTGCAGTCGCACCAAACAGCTCCACCCATTGCACCAGGCGGATTTTTTAGCATCTATTCACCTGGAAATGGGACACACCCGGAGATACTGCTGACTAATTTGATAAGCGATACTTGCATATCTGTGTGCGACCGAGTTTGAAGCTGTATACAACGTGCTGCAATGCAGCAGCTGCGGCTCTTTTTCCACGCCAAATTCTGTTGTGCTACATACATAGACTCAGTGCTGACATCGAATGACCAACATACATCATTTTCTTATTTCATAAAAAACATCTCTCTGCTCACTCATCCACACCCATTACCTGTTTCAAGTCATGGTTATACAACTTATTACGGGCTGCTATGGAATGCCCACCCTCCCACAACAACACTCCAAACTTTAAAGTGGTCCCTGAAAACACCCCTCCTTCAGGCAAGGAACCTCACACATAACCTTCATAAGCCATTGTACCCAATGACATCACCTCTACACAGACTTTTATAACTTTACATATGTTCTCTTTCTACACTCTCACATCCCACTGACCACTGGTCAGCATTGATGTGTGACCAAATCATATAACCAAACCAGGACCTCTGTAATCTGGCTGGGCCAATTTACAATATGTAGTACTTCTTTTTATACTGCTATATCCCTATAGGTTGTAAACTTGGCACCACAACCCTCATACTTCTTTATCTGCTATTCTGCAGTCTCTTTTTTAATGATTTTATTTGTTCACCATTGTTAAGTGCGGTGGTATTCATGTGACTGTCGGTCACATGACCTCCCACAAAATCCCGCCCCCTCACTATCCCGGCAATCAGATTGCCGACCAACAGGGACTATTTCCACTCGTGGGCGTCCACGACACCCATAGAGCGTGAATAGAACCCATGGCGACCACAGGTCGCCACAGAGCCCACAAGGGGCTTGCTACACTCGCCCCTCCCCGCTGGGATCCCGACGTCAGTATGCTGACCGGAGGTCAGGAGACCATCGGTCAGCCATACCACACCCATTAATTGCAATAGAATATGCTGGAATATTTTTTTTTTTTTTAAATGATATATTTATTGAGAAAATGCAACGATACAAGTGAAGTAAATGACACAGAGATATAGGTACATATGAAACACACACAGGGAAACAAAGTTAAATGACACAGAGTAAACATTATTGATGCGTAGGGACATAAATGTAATGTTGCAGGGCAAACAAAAGATACCAGAAAACTCACTACTCGAACACAGGAGCAGCAAGAGAGTCCCTAATCGATGTGATTAAAAAGGCGGTCCACCACCTTCCAGAACAGCCATATTATACCGAGTAGTAAGGTGGACAAACTTCTTAATACACTCCTTTTTGTAATATGTTTATAAATAAATTAATTATGGGGTTAAAACAATTTTGGACAATTGTTTATTTTTGTGGGAATGTGCAAAACAAATTCACACATCTTACTCAATGTATGCCTGCATTAGTATGCAGATCTGTCATTGGTTCAACATGGTGGAAAAGGGATAGCAAGTGACACGCAAATGTGCACATCTGCGTAATGTTAAGCAAAGCCTGATCACGACCAGAAGTTGGAGGGTTTTTTTTTTTGGTTATTCATTGTGCAAATATTATATGACTTTGGATGTACAGATGTGTCCATAAACACCTTTCCTCAAATTGCATCAAACAGCCCCATTTATTGTGCCAAGAACTTTTCTGCAACAAAACACTAATCCTAAGTACCTAGTACACTATAAGCAAACCACGATGGACAACGGAGCAAATAGTAGCACAAGGCAGGAAAAGCAGCACAATGAAAAGTAGCACAAGGCCGGAAAAGTAGCACAAGGGCAGAATATTAGCACAAGGGCAGAATATTAGCACAAGGCCAGAAAAGTAGCACAAGGCAGGAAAAGCAGCACAATCAATGAAAAGTAGCACAAGGCCGGAAAAGTAGCACAAGGGCAGAAAATTAGCATAAGGCCAGAAAGTAGCACAAGGCAGGAAAAGCAGCACAATCAATGTAAAGCAGCACAATCAATGAAAAATTACAGAACATAGGTTAAACATGCAAAAGACAGCTCCTATACGAGTGACTAACGCAACGCATCATTATGCTTAATCTGTAACTTTAAACTCATTCCTTTGCACAAAAAATCCTACATACCCAGTACACTAAGAGGCAAACCTGATTTCTACATCCAACTCAACATCAGCCCCTATATGCCCTTTAGACCACACCAGTAGCAGTGTGACAGTGACCGGGAGACCACACGCCCACAGAGGCTGGGCAAGACGCGAGTAGCCGCCTTGCCCGCCTATGAACATAGAGCGGGTGGGGCTGCTGACTGACAGCTGAGCCTGTAAAATCAGCACTGTACACAGCTAGAAGAGGGCAGATGAGTGAGGCAGCAGATCAGCCATGTGCCCACCCAGACTAGTGAGCGAGTGACATGATGGACTTAGTGGTTGATAAACTGTATATAAGGCTTAAGCTAGATGAGGTGTGAGGTAGGACTCAGAGGCAGTACTGTGGGGAAGGGCCTCTACTGGCTGACAGGCCCACAGCTCTGTGCTGCAAGTGTAAAAAGAAAACTTATCTGCTGGCTGGCCCACAAATACCATTGATGGTGGGAAACTGTCTGGGTCTCCGCCACTGATGGTAAAAACATACACCAATGGAGAACCAACAACAATGGTTTCTAACCATCGATAGTCATACCTAGCCCACACCCCTTCTACTACCTCACCACCTGCTCCCCTGTCCTCCTGCACATCCCCTCTTCACACTCAGGTATCAGAGTCTCCCTTATTACGGGTATTGCTGTAGACCTGGACACTGTAATGGCTCACTGAAGAGTCATTACTCGGAGGCCTTCGGCTGTTGTGCTAGAATCTAGCAGTGATCTGCATACCATGCTCCAGCCCCGGGCTTGGCGTGCATGTGCAGTGCCAGGGGGCACCAGTGAGAACAATTTAGCAGGCTGATACCTCAATAGGAAGGTAATACAATCATTTACTTTAAACTGCATAGAAATGCAGTGTACATGGAAGCGGAATGCCATCCACACACACTCTAGTAATTGCCCCCAACTTCAGTCAAGGCAATATATCCATTCGAAAGAATAGAGCAAATGTACACTGTACTGTAAATCAGCGTGTGGAGGAGTTGGACGTCATATAAAGGGACAGATGTGGGCTCTGATGGGATATAAGGAGCATGTGGGGTAGATGGCATGTAAAGGGCATACGGGCACCTGAAATCAGATATACAAATTATTGTAACCCTACTGCAGTTTTGGACACAGGGGCAGATGTATTAACCTGTAGAAGGCATAATGAAGTGATAAACCAGTGATATGTGCAAGGTGATAAAGGCACCAGCCAATCAGTTCCAATATGTAAATTAACAGTTAGGATCTGATTGGCTGGTGCCTTTATCACCTTGCACATATCACTGGTTTATCACTTCCTTATGCCTTCTCCAGGTTAATACATCTGCCCCAAAGTCCCTTATCGTCCCTGTCTGGGGATCTGATACTGAAAAGGTGGTAACACTATGAGAGGGAGAAACAGTCAGACATGAGAGAGGGGCAGTGATGAGAGAGACAGAGGCAGGGGACATAGATTAGATAGACAGACGGGGGAAGAAGTGACAGAGATGAGAGAGAGACAGGGGTGGTGGACAGAGATGGGAAGACTAAGGGAAATAACAAATCCCTGCAAGTTCCAAGTGAATGAATAGGTTGAATACTGCACACCTGCCAGTATGTCGTTTGTGTGAGGAGTACAATCGTGCCCAGAATGGTAGCATGGCCATGCATCACTGGGGCCTGTTCAGCACTTCTGATGCTCAGGAAATGTCTTCCAACCCATCTCCCCTAAAGGACCCTTTCAATCTCACAAGCAGCCTGCTGTAAATGGACATGTCATCCAGGCTACTATAGCCTGATTGTAACAGACTGACAACGCCCTCAAAACTGGACTGTCCCTCCCAAACCTGTGCCATTGGGAGCTATGAATTGGGTTCAGACACGTATGAATGACACTTATGTGCAGGTAACAGGTCCACTACTTTTAAGGCAATATCTTAACACACTGCAGAACTAGAATAGCAAGTGTTATTATTTTAGCATGTAACCTCTGCTCTCAAGGGTTCTGCTCTCTCCCAATACAAATGAACACTATTTTGCTAGAAATACCTGAAATCTGACAGTTCAGCTAGAAAATGCAGGGCACAGAGGTCTGGCACTCGTACAGTCCTCATTATACATTGCAAACATAAAAACAAAATTAATCGTTAAAAAAAAAGAAAATAGTGGCAGGTTTTGCCTTTAATCCACAATTTCTTCACAATCAAGGCAATACACCAACCTATTCCCTGAACTCAGCCTGGGATCCCAGCTCACAAATTAAGGGTTATCGGTCATGTACTATCAGTATCATTCAATTAAAGTGCCCGACAGTACCTGATTCATCAAACTGATTAACTGCCCATAGACCCCAAGGGCTCCGTAACAATCCACAGCCTGGGCAGGAAGGGAAATGGGAGGGGGAAAAAGGCACATACACACTTACAAAACAAAAATAGCCGAAGCCCACACCAATTACAATTTACTGTAGCTCTTAAAGGTCTTCAAATGTAGACGCCGCTGAGCAAAGACGACATTCCCTGGTTTTACTGCGCAAATAAACCAGCTAGCACAAAAGAACACAGTGTTTTCATTCTGGTGGAATTGCTCCAGCTACAGCTATATCGCTGTAAAGTGCATTACCAGGCCGTGAGACAGGAAAATGTGTATTATTGTAATGCTATGAACACAGTGAGCACCTATATAAATATATACACTGACATGTAATTCACCGCTCATTGAGAAGGCAATTTAGTCGGATAATTTCCTTGATTACTAATGTTATGTATGTGGTTACATTTAACACTATGAAGAATGCAATCTGGTATCGGAAGCAGGATTTAAGAGTACACCTTATAAGAAAGGAGCCTATGAATCGGCTAGCAATGAGACATCATTGAGGCATGAGTCATTTCACCAGTATGCGCATAGACAGATTACAGTATATATAGAAGATATACATGTAGAAAAAAAAAAACCCCACTGCTCTCTGACCACTAACATTAGATCAGTGCCGCAGGTATTTACTAATTGTGAGATTTCCCAAGATTCTGACACCCACATAAGTACTAGATTGCTAGGACAGGGGTGTTTAGGCACAAAAGCAGTGCCATTACTGTATATCAATTGTTGTAAATCTGGGGTACAGGCGCCCCCTAGGGATACAGATGTGGCCTCTTACATCACTGCTGCAGTCACGCTAACCAGCCATTGAAGTCGCCCCATGCCATGGCAGGACTTTGTAGCGCTGAGATATTTTTTTGGGGGGGCGTTAAAAATGCTGCATATCATTATAATCAGAAGCTGCTTGTGCATCCTATTACATTACTTGGCGTCTGAGACGCATTTTAGCAGGAAAAAACACTCAAAAAAAGACGCTCTGTGCTACAGAGTTACACGGCACTCACGCGTTATATGTAACGCGACTTGTAGCACACAGAGCAAAGATGTAAGAGGAAGGAGATAATTAGAAACACAGGGAGAGTATTAGTTCGAGAATAACAGTGCCAATATTCATAATGTCTAAACCACAATGTCAAAAGTGATGTTGTCATTGTTAAAATATTGACAAGCAACATGACAACATTGTCAGAATGTGTACATTAGGATAGTCTGCATGATGGAAGGGTTAGGGTTAGGCACTAGGGGAAGGTTAATGCTGGCCTAGAGGGTGGGGGTGGGGGGGAGGTGGTAGAAATTAGGCCAGACCTGTCCAACTTGTAGCCAGGAGTTGAGAAACTACATGTCCCAGCTTGCCCTGCCACAGTTGTTACTAGGGAATGCTAGAATGGTGACAGGGCATGCTGGGATGGGATACAGGGCCGGACTGGCCATCTGGCACTTCTGGCAAATGCCAGAAGGGCCGATGGCCACGTGGGCCGGTCCAGCCGACCCCCTCTTGTGTCAATGAGACACGCTGCTGCTCAGTCCGGCGGCAGCGTGTCTCAGCTGTCAGAAGCTCAGAGTGCGCCAGCGCAGCTATGTCTGGCGGCGTGTAGCGGACTTCAAAACAGCCGCCGGCCGCTGCCGGTCCGCGAGCTCTGATTGGCTCACGAACCGGCGGCTGGTTTGAAGTCAGCTACACGCCGCCAGACATAGCAGCGCTCTGAGCTCCTGACACCTCACATCACAGCCGGAGGAGCAGCAGCAGCGGTAAGTAAGCTGCTGTGGGGGGCACTGGGGGCATTTGTATACCTGGCATTGTGGGGGCAATTGGCTGGCACTGTGGGGGCATTTGTATACCTGGCATTGTGGGGGCAATTGGCTAGCACTGTGGGGGCATTTGTATACCTGACATTGTGGGGGCAATTGGCTGACACTGTGGGGGCATTTATATACCTGGTACTGTGGGGGCAATTGTTTACATGGCACTGTCAGGGCATTTTTATACCTGGCACTGTGGGGGCATTTGTATACCTGGCACTGTGGGGGCAATTGTTTACCTGGCACTGTGGGGGCAATTGTTTACCTGGCACTGTGGGGGCAATTGTTTACCTGGCACTGTGGGGGCAATTGTATACCTGGCACTGTGGGGGCATTTGTGGATCTGGCACTATGGGGGCATTTGTGGATCTGGCACTGTGGGGGCATTTGTATACCTGGCACTGTGGGGGCAATTGTGGATCTGGCACTGCACTATTGGGGGCATATGTCTGTGTATCACGTCCCATTTTAATTGGCCACACCCATACCTCTATGGGACACACTCTGTCTGATTGGTCGCCGATTGGCCCCGCCGGGAGTGCACACAGATGCTCTCATTCTACAGAATGGGGCGCGTGCGTGTCCACGCCCCTTTTCTGGAGCACGCGCGCTTAGTTACAACCTTTATTTTTCCATACCCCCACTTCAACATTTCCACTTCAACCAATGGTTGTGTGTATTTTAATACAGAATGATGTACACTTGTATGCTGTTATAATATTAATTATATTTGTAAGGAGCATAGACTAAGAAGTAGGAGGAGTCGGGAATAGTAAGGGGAGGAGTCAGATGCTGACACCGAGGTGGGCCTGTGTGCTTCAAAAAGGCCAGGGCCTATTTTTGGTCCCAGTCCGGCCCTGGATGGATGTGTAGCTTCACAACAGCTGGCGAGCCAAAGGTGGCAATGTTAGAGTTAAGAGGACTGCAATTCCCAGAACGCTGGCGCAACAGTGGACTCTGCCGGAACCGACAGTCACATGACCACTGGGACTGGGGAGACGCCGCTACCACTGGGATAAGGTAGTTATTTCGACATTCCATACCATAAGGGTCAGAACCTCACTCACAAATGAATCAATCACAAATATCACTGCGTTAAGACATACAGAGTCCAATAGAACTCAGCCAGGATATTTGGCTGCACACATAACCGCATATAGGTACTATGACCACTGGACATGTTACTGCGCACCTCTTGCAGTAACTGCTGACACACTCCAGCCACATGAGGTCTAGCATTGTCTTGCATTAGGAGGAACCCAGGGCCAACCGCACCAGCATATGGTCTTACAAGGGGTCTGAGGATCTCATCTCGGTACCTAATGGCAGTCAGGCTACCTCTGGCGAGCACATGGAGGGCTGTGCGGCCCCCCAAAGAAATGCCACCCCACACCATTACTGACCCACTGCCAAACCGGTCATGCTGGAGGATGTTGCAGGCAGCAGAACGTTCTCCTTGGCGTCTCCAGACTCTGTCACGTCTGTCACATGTGCTCAGTGAGAACCTGCTTTCATCTGTGAAGAGCACAGGGCGCCAGTGGCGAATTTGCCAATCTTGGTGTTCTCTGGCAAATGCCAAACGTCCTGCACGGTGTTGGGCTGTAAGCACAACCCCCACCTGTGGATGTGGGGCCCTCATACCACCCTCATGGAGTCTGTTTCTGATCGTTTGAGTAGACACATGCACATTTGTGGCTTGCTGGAGGTCATTTTGCAGGGCTCTGGCAGTGCTCCTCATGTTCCTCCTTGCACAAAGGCGGAGGTAGCGGCCCTGCTGCTGGGTTATTGCCCTCCTACGGCCTCCTCCATGTCTCCTGATGTACTGGCCTGTCTCCTGGTAGCGCCTCCATGCTCTGGACACTACGCTGACAGACACAGCAAACCTTGCCACAGCTCGCATTGATGTGCCATCCTGGATGAGCTGCACTACCTGAGCCACTTGTGTGGGTTGTAGGGAGGTCATACAGGCACGTGGAGGCCACACACACTACTGAGCCTCATTTTGACTTGTTTTAAGGACATTACATCAAAGTTGGATCAGCCTGTAGTGTGTTTTTCCACTTTAATTTTGAGGGTGACTCCAAATCCAGACCTCCATGGGTTAATAAATTTGCTTTCCATTGATCATTTTTGTGTGATTTTGTTGTCAGCACATTCAACTATGTAAAGAATAAAGTATTTAATAAGAATATTTCATTCATTCATATCTAGGATGTGTTATTTTAGTGTTCCCTTTATTTTTTTGAGCAGTGTATATACACACACACATATATGCACACACATATATATATATAAATATACACACATATACATACACACACAGTATATATATATATATATATATATATATATGAACAAACAGTATGAGCAATACGGAACCATCCATTAGAAATGCATATAGGTGATGAATGGCTAACTGGTTTATCTTTGTATGATAACATTGTTGACAGTGATACGCTCACTTGTGTCAATGAATGTATTTTATTTTACTTCATTTTATTGTTATTTATTTGGATATTTGATGCCTTGATGAACTCTTGTTATAATGATTTCTATGTAGAAGCATAGTACTTACTACTTTGTATTATCTGTGCACTAGAGAGATGTTGTTATTGCATTTTTTGTTATGCTGAAATTCATTTTAATGTAATTTGCATGGGCCAATCAGAATACTGATGTGTGTATTTAAACAACGCCTCTGTGACTTCAGACCAAGCCCACTGACGAAGTCGAATGACGAAACGCGTATGGGCGTGGTCTGACGTTTGGATCTCGAATTGAGAATGCTGTTTTGCACAGTGGGGTAAATCTTATGCTGGTTATACGAGCGGTGGTTTGACCGCCTTTTATGGTACGAGTTCTTACTTGTCACTGATTTGGATTTTTAAATTAAAATAAGATTTTACTTACCGATAAATCTATTTCTCGGAGTCCGTAGTGGATGCTGGGGTTCCTGAAAGGACCATGGGGAATAGCGGCTCCGCAGGAGACAGGGCACAAAAAGTAAAGCTTTTCCGATCAGGTGGTGTGCACTGGCTCCTCCCCCTATGACCCTCCTCCAGACTCCAGTTAGGTACTGTGCCCGGACGAGCGTACACAATAAGGGAGGATTTTGAATCCCGGGTAAGACTCATACCAGCCACACCAATCACACCGTACAACTTGTGATCTAAACCCAGTTAACAGTATGATAACAGCGGAGCCTCTGAAAGATGGCTTCCTTCAACAATAACCCGAATTAGTTAACAATAACTATGTACAATTTATGCAGATAATCCGCACTTGGGATGGGCGCCCAGCATCCACTACGGACTCCGAGAAATAGATTTATCGGTAAGTAAAATCTTATTTTCTCTATCGTCCTAGTGGATGCTGGGGTTCCTGAAAGGACCATGGGGATTATACCAAAGCTCCCAAACGGGCGGGAGAGTGCGGATGACTCTGCAGCACCGAATGAGAGAACTCCAGGTCCTCCTTAGCCAGAGTATCAAATTTGTAAAATTTTACAAACGTGTTCTCCCCTGACCACGTAGTTGCTCGGCAAAGTTGTAATGCCGAGACCCCTCGGGCAGCCGCCCAAGATGAGCCCACCTTCCTTGTGGAGTGGGCCTTTACAGATTTAGGCTGTGGCAAGCCTGCCACAGAATGTGCAAGTTGGATTGTGCTACAGATCCAACGAGCAATCGTCTGCTTAGACGCAGGAGCACCCATCTTGTTGGGTGCATACAATATAAACAACGAGTCAGATTTTCTGACTCCAGCTGTCCTTGCAATATATATTTTTAATGCTCTGACAACGTCCAGTAACTTGGAGTCCTCCAAGTCACTTGTAGCCGCAGGCACTACAATAGGCTGGTTCAGATGAAATGCTGACACCACCTTAGGGAGAAAATGCGGACGAGTCCGCAGTTCTGCCCTGTCCGAATGGAAAATCAGATATGGGCTTTTGTAAGATAAAGCTGCCAATTCTGACACTCTCCTGGCAGAAGCCAGGGCTAGAAGCATGGTCACTTTCCATGTGAGATATTTCAAATCCACCTTTTTTAGTGGTTCAAACCAATGAGATTTTAGGAAGTCCAAAACCACATTTAGATCCCACGGTGCCACTGGAGGCACCACAGGAGGCTGTATATGCAGCACTCCCTTAACAAAGGTCTGGACTTCAGGGACTGAAGCCAATTCTTTTTGAAAGAAAATCGACAGGGCCGAAATTTGAACCTTAATAGATCCCAATTTGAGACCCATTGACAATCCTGATTGCAGGAAATGCAGGAATCGACCCAGTTGAAATTCCTCCGTCGGAGCACTCCGATCTTCGCACCACGCAACATATTTTCGCCAAATTCGGTGATAATGTTGCACGGTTACTTCCTTCCTTGCTTTAATCAAAGTAGGAATGACTTCTTCCGGCATGCCTCTTTCCTTTAGGATCCGGCGTTCAACCGCCATGCCGTCAAACGCAGCCGCGGTAAGTCTTGAAACAGACAGGGACCCTGCTGAAGCAAGTCCCTCCTTAGAGGTAGAGGCCACGGATCTTCCGTGATCATCTCTTGAAGTTCCGGGTACCAAGTCCTCCTTGGCCAATCCGGAACCACTAGTATCGTTCTTACGCCTCTTTGCCGTATAATTCTCAATACTTTTGGTATGAGAGGCAGAGGAGGAAACACATACACCGACTGGTACACCCAAGGCGTTACCAGCGCGTCCACAGCTATTGCCTGCGGATCTCTTGACCTGGCGCAATACCTGTCCAGTTTTTTGTTGAGGCGAGACGCCATCATGTCCACCATTGGTCTTTCCCAACGGGTTACCAGCAAGTGGAAGACTTCTGGATGAAGTCCCCACTCTCCCGGGTGAAGATCGTGTCTGCTGAGGAAGTCTGCTTCCCAGTTGTCCACTCCCGGGATGAACACTGCTGACAGTGCTATCACATGATTCTCTGCCCAGCGAAGAATCCTTGCAGCTTCTGCCATTGCCCTCCTGCTTCTTGTGCCGCCCTGTCTGTTCACATGGGCGACTGCCGTGATGTTGTCCGACTGGATCAATACCGGTTTTCCCTGAAGCAGAGGTTCTGCCTGGTTTAGAGCATTGTATATTGCTCTTAGTTCCAGAATGTTTATGTGAAGAGACGTTTCCAGGCTCGTCCATACTCCCTGGAAGTTTCTTCCTTGTGTGACTGCTCCCCAGCCTCTCAGGCTGGCGTCCGTGGTCACCAGGATCCAATCCTGTATGCCGAATCTGCGGCCCTCCAATAGATGAGGACTCTGCAACCACCACAGAAGAGACACCCTTGTCCTTGGAGACAGGGTTATCCGTAGGTGCATCTGAAGATGCGACCCTGACCATTTGTCCAACAGATCCCTTTGGAAAATTCTTGCGTGGAATCTGCCGAATGGAATCGCTTCGTAAGAAGCCACCATTTTTCCCAGGACTCTTGTGCATTGATGTACAGACACCTTTCCTGGTTTTAGGAGGTTCCTGACAAGCTCGGATAACTCCTTGGCTTTTTCCTCCGGGAGAAAAACCTTTTTCTGAACCGTGTCCAGAATCATCCCTAGGAACAGCAGACGAGTTGTCGGCATTAACTGGGATTTTGGAATATTCAGAATCCACCCGTGCTGTTTTAGCACTTCTTGAGACAGTGCTAATCCCATCTCTAGCTGTTCTCTGGACCTCGCCCTTATTAGGAGATCGTCCAAGTATGGGATAATTAATACGCCTTTTCTTCGAAGAAGAATCATCATCTCGGCCATTACCTTTGTAAAGATCCGAGGTGCCGTGGACAATCCGAACGGCAGCGTCTGAAACTGATAGTGACAGTTTTGTACAACGAACCTGAGGTACCCCTGGTGTGAGGGGTAAATTGGAACGTGGAGATACGCATCCTTGATGTCCAAGGATACCATAAAGTCCCCCTCTTCCAGGTTCGCTATCACTGCTCTGAGTGACTCCATTTTGAACTTGAACTTCTTTATGTACAGGTTCAAGGACTTCAGATTTAGAATAGGCCTTACCGAGCCATCCGGCTTCGGTACCACAAAAAGAGTGGAATAATACCCCTTCCCTTGTTGCAGAAGAGGTACCTTGACTATCACCTGCTGAGAGTACAGCTTGTGAATGGCTTCCAACACCGTCTCCCTTTCGGAGGGGGACGTTGGTAAAGCAGACCTCAGGAAACGGCGAGGTGGATCTGTCTCTAATTCCAACCTGTATCCCTGAGATATTATCTGCAGGATCCAGGGATCTACTTGCGAGTGAGCCCACTGCGCGCTGTAATTTTTGAGACGACCGCCCACCGTCCCCGAGTCCGCTTGAGAAGCCCCAGCGTCATGCTGAGGCCTTTGTAGAAGCCGGGGAGGGCTTCTGATCCTGGGAAGGAGCTGCGTGTTGCTGTCTCTTCCCTCGACCTTTGCCTCGTGGCAAATATGAATAGCCCTTTGCTCTCTTATTTTTAAAGGAACGAAAGGGCTGCGGTTGAAAAGTCGGTGCCTTTTTCTGTTGGGGAGTGACTTGAGGTAGAAAGGTGGATTTCCCGGCTGTAGCCGTGGCCACCAAATCTGATAGACCGACTCCAAATAACTCCTCCCCCTTATACGGCAAAACTTCCATATGCCGTTTTGAATCCGCATCGCCTGTCCACTGTCGCGTCCATAAAGCTCTTCTGGCCGAAATGGACATAGCACTTACCCGTGATGCCAGTGTGCATATATCCCTCTGTGCATCACGCATATAAAGAAATGCATCCTTTATTTGTTCTAACGACAGTAAAATATTGTCCCTGTCCAGGGTATCAATATTTTCAATCAGGGATTCTGACCAAACTACCCCCGCACTGCCCATCCAGGCAGTTGCTACAGCTGGTCGTAGTATAACACCTGCATGTGTGTATATACTTTTTTGGATATTTTCCATCCTCCTATCTGATGGATCTTTAAGTGCGGCCGTCTCAGGAGAGGGTAACGCCACTTGTTTAGATAAGCGTGTTAGCGCCTTGTCCACCCTAGGAGGTGTTTCCCAGCGCTCCCTAACCTCTGGCGGGAAAGGGTATAATGCCAATAATTTCTTTGAAATTATCAGCTTTTTATCAGGGGCAACCCACGCTTCATTACACACGTCATTTAGTTCTTCTGATTCAGGAAAAACTATAGGTAGTTTTTTCATACCCCACATAATACCCTGTTTAGTGGTACCTGTAGTATCAGCTAAATGTAACGCCTCCTTCATTGCCAAAATCATATAACGTGTGGCCCTACTGGAAAATACGGTTGATTCGTCACCGTCACCACTGGAGTCATCGCCTGTGTCTGGGTCTGTGTCGACCGACTGAGGCAAAGGGCGTTTCACAGCCCCTGACGGTGTTTGAGTCGCCTGGACAGGCACTAATTGATTGTCCGGCCGTCTCATGTCGTCAAACGACTGCTTTAGCGTGTTGACACTATCCCGTAGTTCCATAAATAAAGGCATCCATTCTGGTGTCGACCCCCTAGGAGGTGACATCCCCATATTTGGCAATTGCTCCGCCTCCACACCAATATCGTCCTCATACATGTCGACACACACGTACCGACACACAGCAGACACACAGGGAATGCTCCTAATGAAGACAGGACCCACTAGCCCTTTGGGGAGACAGAGGGAGAGTTTGCCAGCACACACCAAAAGCGCTATATATATATCAGGGATAGCCTTATAATAAGTGCTCCCCTATAGCTGCTTTGTTATATAAAAATATCGCCATAAATTTGCCCCCCCTCTCTGTTTTACCCTGTTTCTGTAGTGCAGTGCAGGGGAGAGACCTGGGAGCCGTCCTGACCAGCGGAGCTGTGAGAGGAAATGGCGCCGTGTGCTGAGGAGATAGGCCCCGCCCCTTTTCCGGCGGGCTCGTCTCCCGCTATTTTGAGAAATCAGGCAGGGGTTAAATATCTCCATATAGCCTCTAGGGCTATATGTGAGGTATTTTTAGCCTTTATAGGTACTCATTTGCCTCCCAGGGCGCCCCCCTCCCAGCGCCCTGCACCCTCAGTGACTGCCGTGTGAAGTGTGCTGAGAGGAAAATGGCGCACAGCTGCAGTGCTGTGCGCTACCTTTAGAAGACTGCAGGAGTCTTCAGCCGCCGATTCTGGACCTCTTCTGTCTTCAGCATCTGCAAGGGGGCCGGCGGCGCAGCTCCGGTGACCATCCAGGCTGTACCTGTGATCGTCCCTCTGGAGCTTGATGTCCAGTAGCCAAGAAGCCAATCCATCCTGCACGCAGGTGAGTTGACTCCTTCTCCCCTCAGTCCCTCGCTGCAGTGATCCTGTTGCCAGCAGGAATCACTGTAACATAAAAAACCTAGCTAAACTTTCTCTAAGCAGCTCTTTAGGAGAGCCACCTAGATTGCACCCTTCTCGGCCGGGCACAAAAATCTAACTGGAGTCTGGAGGAGGGTCATAGGGGGAGGAGCCAGTGCACACCACCTGATCGGAAAAGCTTTACTTTTTGTGCCCTGTCTCCTGCGGAGCCGCTATTCCCCATGGTCCTTTCAGGAACCCCAGCATCCACTAGGACGATAGAGAAAATTACTTTACTCTTTTAATGCACTATTGGCGCTCCTTGCTTCTTCAATTTCTTGGCATATATATATATAAAACATGCAACACTCATGGATCAAATAATCTCACACATTACACATATATATACAACTAAATTTCCTAATATAACTTGTATACTTATTTTAGACAATGATATGACAAACTATTAGTACTTGCAGAAATGCATCTTATCCGCTCATAATACGGTGACCTCTGCTGAATCCTGGAGCTCTACTGATACAGCGTCCTTAGAGGATTATGGGAAACCCGCCTTGCTCAAGACAGAATATATTCTACCGACTGACTATGCACTAGTTGCAGTCTAAGGTAAAATGTTCTGCTTATCCTGTAGCAATTCCTTACAGACCTTCAGCAAACAGCTAAAAATCCAACAGAAATTAAGCAGCCTACCGCCTTGACAAATAAGACAAGCCGGCCACAGAGAATGACGGGGTGTTTAAAAAGCAAAAATATACATATATATCCTGCATGCACAGGGAAAAAAAACATAGATAGAGTTCAATGAAACTTTAATGAGAATTATTACGGCACCAGGCTCATTTCTATAATTGAACTTCTAAAACAGACAGTTTATTTCTTTTTAATTTGAGAAGAATGTAGTGTTAGATCCCTGGAGTACAACTAGCATTTTAAAATAGCTATAACAGTAAGGTCCCAGAGTGGGGCCCTCCTCTTCTAAACTAATTGAAGTCATGATCCGCCATGTGCATTCCAAACTTGCCCTCACAGTAATGCTTTTACATGTGAAACAGCCCGCAGGTTAGGGATTCCCCTGTTGGACCACAAAAGTAGAGCAGATGTTTATACGGCTGTGGGCACTGCTGTTCCGTCACACAGAAATAGCGGGAGGTAAGTGATAGCCAAGGACACAGCTGGGACTTTCTAAACCAGGCAGAGTATTCTGTAAAGACCGGTTCCCCTACATATGGTAGCAGATGAAATATGCTGTTACCATACAGATCCTCCTTGTTTATCAAAATGGTATTCCCACTGCTGAGCACATGCTCTCTACAAGTGTCACTCAAACATATAGAAATGATGTGTACAATTTCACAGGCCAAAAAGGGTCACTGTTATTATGGAGAGGTTTTAGTCATGGACTAAACGTCTTCATAACCAGCAAAAACAACGCCCCCCTATAGACTTTAAAAAAGAACTACATTGTATTGTGCTGGATACACCCATAGGCAGAAACCTATCTAACACACCACCCAATTTTAGAATTTGCCAAGAATGTGAGATTAGTATTCAAAACGTCAATACTGTACATACACAAACCATACGTAACACTCTCAGAAACATAGCTCCTGATTTTCTTCTTCCACTAGAAAAAGAGTACAAATAAAGAAAATAAAGCAGGACATAAATATTAATATTCCCATTTTCCAAAATATGGAATTTTACATGACAAACTGTGAAATGCCACAACATGACATTTTTGCAGGTATAGGAAATTAATACATTTCAAATAGAATCCACTAGGCGACAGTAGTGAGCGTATGAAATGCCTGTGTTTTTCAGGTGTGTATTACTTGGGTGAGAACGCCAATTGTGTTTATATTCACATCCAGTTATAATTACGGTAGATGAGCAGGAAATTAAGTGGTTGGTGTTGACGCAACCTGTGGCCAGCCAGGAGATTGAGAGATGTCACTCGGCTAAATTTACATTGGAAGGTCTAGGCCAGCATGTAGCCTGAACATCTCATCAATGGATACGGTGACCCTCAGGGCACAATACAGCTAGCTGTAAAGATACAATATCCAGTCTCCTGAAAAGGACAATTGAGACAATTCACTGATCGCTGTCACAGTACCATAAATAAATGAAAAAAGGTGTCATTTTCCACAATGCGCCACTCGATAAAAAAACGACTACACGTTCTAATCCTGGGTTATTAGGAAATCAATCCAGAAGTGCAAACTCTCCTGAAATAAAAATGTAAAAGTTATACTGCACTGGCAACGTACTGATAAATGAGGCCAAAATATGAGGAGTCCTTAGGCTGGGTACATATTGGACGATATGTTGTCTAATCCCACCTTAGGCTGGGTACACATTAGAATGATGGGATTGCGGCCAACTGTATGACCAATGTAATGATACATCAGTTGCTCAAATACACAGAAGATATAGTGCACAACTGTGCGATATATCATTCAGTTGACGCATTCAGCTACATTCTGTCGGCGACTGTTTCGTCCCATCTGACATGCAGAAGAGCACATGGGACAACCCCGATGTCGGCAGGCAGAAGCTCTCAATCACGAATATATACCAGTTTGCGTACGATAGGTTGATCTGATCCGCGAGATCGGACAACGTATCGACTGATGTGTACCCAGCCTTAGCGTTCCATAACAGGCTCAGCACAGGAGTGAGGAAATGCCTTCACAGCAAAGGGGTTAAACACTGTCAGTAGGACCTGTGCCTTGTGATCCCTCTATCTGGATAAAAGTATGTCACATTGTCTTGTACAATATACCTCATCTAATTCTATATAAAACAAATGAAATCATAGAACAGAAAATTGATGTGAGGCCTCTGGTGCAGGAATGCTCTGACTTCAAATAAAGCTCTACATGGAAACTTCCACTGAGTGAAATATGTAATGTAGAATTTTAAACACAACTTTCTGTAATATGTCATTGTTATGATTGGACGCCATTCTGACGCCAGAATGTGCATAACTGCAAATAATATTGTACTGTATGTGTTGTAAATGTCTTCTCAGGACAAATGGAAGAATTGTACTTGTCTGGCTAGTATCTCGTTACAGATAACCATCCGTTGTGCTGGTTACATACTAGAGTCGCAGGTGACAACGGCAATCTGCTCCGGGGGAACATGATATTGCAAAAATATAACTTCACAATTCAGCACAGACAGGGTGCATGCCATGGTAACTGCGATGGCATGTCTCGCCAGGGAGAGGACAGCAGCCCTTCCAAGCCAGGTACTGACAGTTGTCAGAATACAGCATAGGAGACTGCGGCCTGATGTGCCACTTCACCCATGCTGATCGAAAAGAGGGATGTGTCATGACCCAGGCTATTTCAAGTAGAAATAGGCCTCTTAAAATCAATGAATGTGATATCACTATTCTGATCGATGTATCAATGTACCAGTGTGCGGTAACTGTCTTTGCATGTCAAACGGTTGAAGCTCGATTGACCTGCTGGCATTTCATTATAGCCACAGAACTCAGACACACACTGGCTACTCAGGTGTGAAATTCCTCCTGGCCAGAGCTAGTTTAATTACCCCAAAACCAGAGTTATGGCCAGAAAGGTGTTAAGCTCTTTCTGGTCTGTGTCTTCTCAGCACTGGCCATTCATTTATTAAAAAACCATGGCCAGAGCTTCAAAGGTTATTAGAAGATAAGGCCATTTGCCCCTGAGCGAGTGGCTGGGAAGCCCAGTATGAGCCGACACTCAATACGTTCTCCGGCTTTGGAAGGGTTAAAACGAACCATTCAGAGGGAGGGGGGCTGAAGGGGCAGCCTGAGTTTTAAATAGGAGAAACACAGACTGCAATTTGTCCATTATCAAAGAAGCGAGTCAGGAGAAGCATCCTGGCTCTGTAATGTCCCGATAATATCTGAAGAGGCTTCACTTTATCCCATCGTTCCACTCTGCATGTGTTAAAACCCAACGATCCTATCTGCCTATTTTTCTTTTTCTTGAAACTGTCTTTACTCATGTGACTTTGACTTTCTTATCATTATATCTTGTGACTTTCTTTTCTGTAACATAAGCTTTGAATTGTTTTACATAAATTAAATAATCTAATTTTAGCTCTGTTTTCTGTTGTGTATCCAACCCAACTCTCCGAAAGAGGCGTTACCAAAATATTAATAATTCTGGGTGCAGGCAAAAGCCATAAGTTTGCCTTGGTTCATACCCTAAACATTTGTACTTTGGCTGGTGGCAGTGACCGCGTTGAAATTGACGCACGTGCTCAGGTATCCAGTAACGGTGTTACATGCCAGGGATTCACAGATTGGCATATCTGGGGAATCGCTGTGCCCAGGATCATGACAGTCACCAATCAGGGAACGTGAATGTTTGATCAGATTTATCCTATTAAACATATGCATACATTTGTGGGTATATCACTCATACATGTAGGGATGCAGAGTAAGCGGAACAAGCAGCCAAAGCCCTGGTCCTACCCACAATAAGTATGTGCAAGGAGCCATAATATAGGCAAGGGAAGCCTACTGTAAGGTCAGTATAGTCACACTACCCAACTTCAGGTTAGGTGCACAGCCAAGGCAAGAGAGGGGAGAAAGCTTTCAAGAAGCAGGTGCACCAAGATTACTCCAGATAAGGGACGTGCAGTCAGGGTAGGCAAAGCTCCCTGTCAGACTTCTGAGATTTTATATCAAAATGATTAGAATAATACAAAGAAGATACTTATAACATAAGCATCTTATTTGCTTATTGTAATCCTTTTTATTACAAACACTCACCAGCTTTGTGGTGCTCCCTGGAGGTGCAGGGAGATGAGAGATAAGGTAACAGCTCTGCCTCGGTTCTACGGTCAGGAACTGCTTTACAGAGCTGGGGGCAGGGCCACAAAAAAGGCAGTAACGCTGCACAGAAGGGAGTCAATAGAGGCATGTCTCTAGTGTGAGGTCAGATCAGGCCTTGTGCACTGATGGACACTTGGATGGGTCGTGATCAGGAAGTGCACTGTAGTCTGAGCTCAGTCAGTAGCACCAAGAGAAGACACAGGTAGGAGAGTCAATGGACACTGTAGCTTAGTGTAGTGAGAGGAGAGTTACAGTGAGTAGGGGTGAGACAGGACACCAGCATTCAGACCCATCTCCATGTGTGCCTCTCCTTCCATTCAAGTCACTGCATGTCACTGCTCCATATACATGTAATGCAGAATTAATTATTTTCCGCACAAATAAAATGATACAATATTACAAAGAACATTAATGTAGCTCTGGTAGTTAAATAGGATCAAGCAAACGTACTGATTTTCCTTAGAGACCCTATAGAATACTGGTCTCTAGAACACTTAAGGTTTCTCTATCTTTGTTCCTACCATTAAACCTCTATGTTAACAATCAAAACAAAACAGATCCAAAAGAGGTTCAGAAAAATAAAGACACATCTACGCCAACTTCCCCAGTTCAAATTATGTCATACAGTGTTCCCAGTTCACAGTGACAAGCTCCTGCTTACTGCTCTCTGCACTGACACCCTAGATTGGATTGGGCAATAAGCGGTCCTCCAGCTGCTGTTTAACTTCACATCCCTGCGTGCCCTGCCACAGGTTTAGCACACCCAGATAGCAAAATTGTGGCAGGCATGTGGGATTGTGCAGTCCCATAACAGCCAAAGGGCAGCTTATTACCCACCCCTGCACTAGACTGTCAGTCGCCCGACACATTATCTCATTTCCTGCTCATTAGTTGCTCTGTGAACCAGCAAAACCCGCATAATGGCATCAGACTGCCCCAGGTCCTCTCAGACCTTGTCAAATATTCCTTAAATGCTCTTCCCACATGAATTAGACCACCCCACATTCCCCTAAATATCCATGAGACCCCTTATATGCCCTCAGACCTCTCGACATACTCCTCAAATACTCTCGTAAACATAAGCCCCTGAGCAAGGATAGTTATGCATGGGACACAGCATTTCTCCATACTCTGTACCACACAGTACGGATGGTACAATGGACATCGATTGTTTTAAATTCACAGGGACATACCTCATACCAGACATGGTGAGTTCTGCATACTGATTAGTCTGCCACACTATAGTAATGATACTAGTCAGATCCCCCTGTATGAGGGTAGAGGCGGGCAGGAAAACATGCTCCCGAGAGTCTTCCTCTGCTGTGGCCTGGAGCATCAGATTGGTTAGCAGCAGAGGAAGTGTTACCAGTAGGCCCCTACTGTCACTGACATGTAAAATAAGAAATTACTCACCGGTAATACTATTTCTCGTAGTCCGTAGTGGATGCTGGGGACTCCGTAAGGACCATGGGGAATAGACAGGCTCCGCAGGAGACTGGGCACTCTATAAGAAAGATTTGGTACTATCTGGTGTGCACTGGCTCCTCCCTCTATGCCCCTCCTCCAGACCTCAGTTAGGATACTGTGCCCGGAAGAGCTGACACAATAAGGAAGGATTTTGAATCCCGGGTAAGACTCATACCAGCCACACCAATCACACCGTATAACTCGTTATATTATACCCAGTTAACAGTATGAAATATAACGGAGCCTCTCAACAGATGGCTCAACAATAACCCTTTAGTTAGGCAATAACTATATACAAGTATTGCAGACAATCCGCACTTGGGATGGGCGCCCAGCATCCACTACGGACTACGAGAAATAGAATTACCGGTGAGTAAATTCTTATTTTCTCTGACGTCCTAGTGGATGCTGGGGACTCCGTAAGGACCACGGGGATTATACCAAAGCTCCCAAACGGGCGGGAGAGTGCGGATGACTCTGCAGCACCGAATGAGAGAACTCAAGGTCCTCCTCAGCCAGGGTATCAAATTTGTAGAATTTAGCAAACGTGTTTGCCCCTGACCAAGTTGCAGCTCGGCAAAGTTGTAAAGCCGAGACCCCTTGGGCAGCCGCCCAAGATGAGCCCACCTTCCTCGTGGAATGGGCTTTCACTGATTTAGGATGCGGCAATCCAGCCGCAGAATGCGCCAGCTGAATTGTACTACAAATCCAGCGAGCAATAGTCTGCTTAGAAGCAGGAGCACCTATTTTGTTGGGTGCATACAGGATAAAAAGCGAGTCAGTTTTCCTGACTCCAGCCGTCCTGGAAACATAAATTTTCAAGGCCCTGACTACGTCCAGTAACTTGGAATCCTCCAAGTCCCTAGTAGCCGCAGGCACCACAATAGGTTGGTTCAAGTGAAAAGCTGATACCACCTTAGGGAGAAACTGGGGACGAGTCCTCAATTCTGCCCTATCCATATGGAAAATCAGATAAGGGCTTTTACATGACAAAGCTGCCAATTCTGACACACGCCTGGCCGACGCCAAGGCCAATAACATGACCACTTTCCACGTGAGATATTTCAGATCCACAGTTTTAAGTGGCTCAAACCAATGTGATTTTAGGAAACTCAACACCACATTGAGATCCCAAGGTGCCACAGGAAGCACAAAAGGGGGCTGAATATGAAGCACTCCCTTTACAAAAGTCTGAACTTCAGGCAGTGAAGCCAGTTCTTTCTGGAAGAAAATCGACAGAGCCGAAATCTGGACCTTAATGGAACCCAATTTTAGGCCCATAGTCACTCCCGACTGTAGGGAGTGCAGAAAACGACCCAGCTGAAATTCCTCTGTAGGGGCCTTCCTGGCCTCACACCACGCAACATATTTTCGCCAAATACGGTGATAATGGTTTGCGGAAACTTCTTTCCTGGCTTTTATCAGCGTAGGAATGACTTCCTCCGGAATGCCCTTTTCATTTAGGATCCGGAATTCAACCGCCACGCCGTCAAACGCAGCCGCGGTAAGTCTTGGAACAGACAGGGCCCCTGCTGTAGCAGATCCTGTCTGAGCGGTAGAGGCCATGGGTCCTCTGATATAATTTCTTGAAGTTCTGGGTACCAAGCTCTTCTTGGCCAATCCGGAACCACGAGTATCGTTCTTACTCCTCGCCTTCTTATTATTCTCAGTACCTTTGGTATGAGAGGCAGAGGAGGGAACACATAAACCGACTGGTACACCCACGGTGTCACTAGAGCGTCCACAGCTATCGCCTGAGGGTCCCTTGACCTGGCGCAATATCTCTTTAGCTTTTTGTTGAGGCGGGACGCCATCATGTCAACCTGTGGCCTTTCCCAACGGTTTACCAACAGTAGGAAGACTTCTGGATGAAGTCCCCACTCTCCCGGGTGTAGGTCGTGTCTGCTGAGGAAGTCTGCTTCCCAGTTGTCCACTCCCGGAATGAACACTGCTGACAGTGCTAGTACGTGATTTTCCGCCCATCGGAGAATCCTTGTGGCTTCTGCCATCGCCATCCTGCTTCTTGTGCCGCCCTGTCGGTTTACATGGGCGACTGCCGTGATGTTGTCTGATTGGATCAGAACCGGCTGGTTTTGAAGCAGGAGCCTTGCCTGACTTAGGGCATTGTAAATGGCCCTCAGTTCCAGAATATTTATGTGTAGGGACGACTCCTGACTTGACCAAAGTCCCTGGAAATTTCTTCCCTGTGTGACTGCGCCCCAGCCTCGAAGGCTGGCATCCGTGGTCACCAGGACCCAGTCCTGTATGCCGAATCTGCGGCCCTCTAGAAGATGAGCACTCTGCAGCCACCACAGTAGAGACACCCTGGTCCTTGGAGACAGGGTTATCAGTTGATGCATCTGAAGATGCGATCCCGACCACTTGTCCAAGAGGTCCCACTGGAAGGTCCTTGCATGGAACCTGCCGAATGGAATTGCTTTGTATGAAGCCACCATTTTTCCCAGGACTCGTGTGCAGTGATGTACCGATACCCGTTTTGGTTTTAGGAGGTCTCTGACTAGAGATGACAGCTCCTTGGCTTTCTCCTGCGGGAGAAACACTTTTTTCTGTTGTGTCCAGAATCATCCCCAGGAACAGTAAGCGTGTGGAAGGAACCAGTTGTGACTTTGGAATGTTTAGAATCCAGCCATGCTGTTGTAGCACTTCCCGAGATAGTGCTACTCCGACCAGTAACTGCTCCCTGGACCTCGCCTTTATTAGGAGATCGTCCAAGTACGGGATAATTAAAACTCCCTTTTTTCGAAGGAGTATCATCATTTCTGCCATTACCTTGGTAAACACCCTCGGTGCCGTGGACAGTCCAAACGGTAGTGTCTGGAATTGGTAATGGCAATCCTGTACCACAAATCTGAGGTACTCCTAGTGAGGAAGGTAAATGGGGACATGCAGGTAAGCATCCTTCATGTCCAGAGATACCATGTAATCCCCCTTTTCCAGGCTTGCAATAACCGCCCTGAGCGATTCCATCTTGAACTTGAATCTTTTTATGTATGTGTTCAAGGATTTCAAATTTAAAATGGGTCTCACCAAACCGTCCGGTTTCGGTACCACAAACAGTGTGGAATAGTAACCCTGTCCTTGTTGAATTAGGGGTACCTTGACTATCACCTGCTGGGAATACAGCTTGTGAATTGCCTCTAGCACAGCCTCCCTGCCCGAGGGAGTTGTCGGTAAGGCCGATTTGAGGAAACGGCGGTGGGGAGGCGCCTCGAATTCCAGCTTGTACCCCTGAGATACTACTTGAAGGATCCAGGGATCCACCCGTGAGCGAACCCACTGATCGCTGACATTTTTGAGGCGGCCCCCCACCGAACCTGGCTCCGCCTGTGGAGCCCCACCGTCATGCGGCGGATTTGGAAGAAGCGGGGGAGTACTTTTGTTCCTGGGAACCTGCTGTGTGTTGCAGCTTTTTTCCCCTTCCTCTGCCTCTAGACAGAAAGGACCCGCCTTTTCCCCGCCTGTTTTTCTGGGGTCGAAAGGACTGTACCTGATAATACGGCGCTTTCTTACGCTGTGAGGGGACATGGGGCAAAAATGCTGACTTCCCAGCTGTTGCTGTGGAAACAAGGTCTGAGAGACCATCCCCGAATAACTCCTCACCCTTATAAGGCAAAACTTCCATGTGCCTTTTAGAATCTGCATCTCCTGTCCACTGCCGAGTCCATAAGCCTCTCCTAGCAGAAATGGACAATGCACTTATTCTAGATGCCAGCCGGCAGATCTCCCTCTGTGCATCTCTCATGTATAAGACTGAGTCTTTTATATGCTCTACGGTTAGCAATATAGTGTCCCTGTCTAGGGTGTCAATATTTTCCGACAGGGAATCTGACCAAGCAGCAGCAGCACTGCACATCCACGCTGAAGCAATAGCTGGTCTCAGTAGAACACCAGTGTGTGTATATATAGACTTTAGGATAGCCTCCTGCTTTCTATCAGCAGGTTCCTTTAGGGCGGCCGTATCCGGAGATGGTAGTGCCACCTTTTTAGACAAACGTGTGAGCGCTTTATCCACCCTAGGGGGAGTTTCCCAACGTGACCTATCCTCTGGCGAGAAAGGGAACGCCATTAGTAATTTTTTTTAAATCACCAATTTTTTATCGGGGAAAGCCCACGCTTCTTCACACACTTCATTTAATTCTTCAGATGGGGGAAAAACTATTGGTAGTTTTTTCTCCCCAAACATAATACCCTTTTTTGAGGCACCTGGGTTTATATCAGAAATGTGTAATACCTCTTTCATTGCCTCAATCATGCAACAAATGGCCCTAGTGGACATTAAATTTGACTAATCGTCGTCGACACTGGTATCAGTATCCGTGTCGACATATGTGTCTGCCATCTGAGGTAGTGGGCGTTTCAGAGCCCCTGATGGCCTTTGAATTGTCTGGGCAGGCACGAGCTGAGAAGCCGGCTGTCCCGCATTTGGCATGTCGTCAAATTTTTTATGTAAGGAGTCGACACTTGCACGTAATTTCTTCCATAAGTCCATCCACTCCGGTGTCTGCCCCGCAGGGGGTGACATCACATTTATAGGCATCTGCTCCGCCTCCACATAAGCCTCCTCATCAAACATGTCGACACAGCCGTACCGACACACCGCGCACACACACAGGGAATGCTCTTAAAGGAGACAGGACCCCACAAAAGCCCTTTGGGGAGACAGAGAGAGAGAGTATGCCAGCACACACCAGAGCACTATATAATGCAGGGACTAACTGAATTATGTGCCCTTATAGCTGCTATAAGTTATACTGCGCCTAAATTTAGTGCCCCCCCTCTCTTTTTTACCCTTTCTGTAGTGTAGACTGCAGGGGAGAGTCAGGGAGCTTCCTTCCAGCGGAACTGTGAGGAAGAAATGGTGCCAGTGTGCTGAGGGAGATGGCTCCGCCCCTTTTTCGGCGGACTTTTCTCCCGCTTTTTTCTGGATTCTGGCAGGGGTAATTACCACATATATAGCCTCTGGGGCTATATATTGTGGTTATTTTGCCAGCCAAGGTGTTTTTATTGCTGCTCAGGGCGCCCCCCCCCCCCCCAGCGCCCTGCACCCTCAGTGACCGGAGTGTGAAGTGTGTATGAGGAGCAATGGCGCACAGCTGCAGTGCTGTGCGCTACCTTGGTGAAGACTGAAGTCTTCTTCCGCCGATTTTCCGGACCATCTTCATGCTTCTGGCTCTGTAAGGGGGACGGCGGCGCGGCTCCGGGAACGAACACCAAGGACGGGTCCTGCGGTCGATCCCTCTGGAGCTAATGGTGTCCAGTAGCCTAAGAAGCCCAAGCTAGCTGCAAGCAGGTAGGTTCGCTTCTTCTCCCCTTAGTCCCTCGTTGCAGTGAGCCTGTTGCCAGCAGGTCTCCTGTAAAATAAAAAACCTAACATATACTTTCTTTCTAGGAGCTCAGGAGAGCCCCTAGTGTGCATCCAGCTCGGCCGGGCACAGAAATCTAACTGAGGTCTGGAGGAGGGGCATAGAGGGAGGAGCCAGTGCACACCAGATAGTACCAAATCTTTCTTATAGAGTGCCCAGTCTCCTGCGGAGCCAGTCTATTCCCCATGGTCCTTACGGAGTCCCCAGCATCCACTAGGACGTCAGAGAAAATACTGTACGTTATAGCTGGGTGCAAGGACAGCAGGCCCCTAAGTCTCTGGACCCCATAGTAGCTGCACCTACTGTAGTTATACCCATGTGTTTCACTGTTGTCTATAAGACAAACCCCATTATCTTGCCCAAGTTGTGTCTTCAACTAATTATGCAGACTAATTAGGTACAGGATGTTTAAAATAAAATAAAATGGTAACTGAGACTTGTATGTGTATCTTATGTTACAGTAGACACTGAGTGACAGCAGGCATACAACAGTACACCATCCAGGAACGTGCATGGTGTGTGGAAAATAATTTCTGAAGTTACAGGACAGCAAGGAATGGTGG
Organism: Pseudophryne corroboree; assembly: GCF_028390025.1. Lineage (NCBI taxonomy): Eukaryota > Metazoa > Chordata > Amphibia > Anura > Myobatrachidae > Pseudophryne > Pseudophryne corroboree. The sequence goes on from NC_086450.1 coordinate 391,507,374, forward strand.
GCTTTCCCTGGCTTCCGTAGCAACCGGGTTCTAGGACAACTTCCAAAGACCTGCACCGCCAAACAAAACTATCCTGCCTTGGGTTGAAATGTTCCTGGAAAAAAGGGTCCGTGGCTAATCATAATAAATTATGTGTCGGCAGACCCTGCAGCACCACGAGCAATGACAATGTCGGGCGTGTGATGGACAAGGTGCTGTGTGAGGACGGAAAAACAGTTTGTTACTTTTTTTTTTTTTATAAACACCCTGCATATATTACAGGCATAAAAAGAAAGCTCCTATAGTAAATCCCATAAAGTAAAACCCACACATAAGAGCAAATAAAAAGTCCACATGAAACAAACATGCCATCGTTGTGGCCTTACTACATGGACGAAACGAAAGTTCCGTAATTCCTATAAGGTACTCTATCTGCTGTAAAATGGAGATCACAGGCTCCTGAGCAATTCCTTCAGGTAGAGATCACAGATAAACGTGGTAGCTGCACTGACAAGCAAATCAGAGATGAATAACTCTTCATAGCTGCACTAAGTGGATCTTCGGGGGTGATTCTCCAACGTTTAGTAACACCACAGTCATATCAATTATAGAACAAATAAATCAAAAATAAATAACCAAAAGGGTCACCTAGCAAAAATGTGATCATTATAATTCCTGCCTAATTGCTGCTGCCATTTCACAGAGACTACTAAATATATCCTCTTTCTTTTAATACCGCCGAGATTTCAAAATATTGGATGATGTTGTGTAGCTGCAATCACAAACTCCCTTCTCCAGCCACTCCTGGCTGTGTCTAATTAGGGTGAAGTATGTTAATGATAGAGCGGTGCGGACGGCAGGCGCTTAGCGTTGCCATATTAATTGTGTTTGTGGAAAGAAGCATGAGTTGTGCTTATCCAAGGTAATTAGTGATGGATTTGTTAATTAATACCAGAAAGTCAAACTGTCTTTCTCTTGTCTAGTGTAATTAGCTAAAGTAGTTGAAACTTTTTTTCCCTTACTGGCAAACTGACATGACAGAAGCAGACCAGACTCTGATGTAGAACATGACACAGTGATGGATAAATGGTCAATCATTTGTATATTTAAAGCATGACTAGGAGATATGGTAATGTTCCTCACATGTGGCTTATCTAGTGCAGCTTAAGGTTACCTCATAAAGGGGGACATGTACTAAGCAGTGATAAAAGTAGAGAAGTGATCCAGTGGAGAAGTTGCCCATGGCAACCAATCAGCTGTTCGGTATACTTTTGCAAATTATAAATATTACATCAATTCGGACTGGTTGCCATGGGCAACTACTCCACTGGCTCATGTCTCCACTTTTATCACTGTACATCTCCCTCAAAGGGGTCTATTCATGAAGCAGTGAAAAGAGTGGAGAAGTGAGCCTGTGTAGAAGTTCCCCATGGCAGCCAATCAGCTGCTCCGTACAATTGTATAGTATGCACATTATAAATGTTACTTAAATGCTGATTGGTTGCCATGGGCAACTTCTCCACTAGCTCACTTCTCCACAATATTCACTGCTTTATGAATAGACCCGCTCCCTGCTATATATGGTGACCATGCACTCCCAGTTGCCTTCTTTACTGCCCATTTCCGGTAGCTTTTGGGACAGGGACATGTACAGTGCCACCTATATGCTGATTCACGCACAGCAGTTAGGACTGTAAATGCCAATACCATCCTGTACAGAAGCAGCTTCCGCCGACAGTTTATTACACTGCGCAGATTTATAAAAGCTTGCAGAGAGATAAAGTACCAATTGTGGAGAACGATAAAGTACCAATCAGCTCCTAACTCATTTTTTTCGAACACAGCCTAAACAATGACAGAAGCGGACTGGTTGGTACTTAATCATTCTCAACTGTTATCTCTCTCCAAGCTTTGGTACCTCTTCCTTGTTACAGTGGAATAAAAAAATAAAATAAAAAATACAGGTTTAGTTAAAATCCATGAGATATTTTCCAACCAAGTTAAAGAAAGAAGAAGAAAACAACGCTGGTGGAAGTGGTTCATTTGCCTGCAGGATGCCAAGGTAGGTAGGACAGAACAGAGATTGGAAAGCAGCCTAAATAAGACGTTTTCGGCCAATTTAGTCCGTGAGAGCACTTCATTTGTTTGACGGTATTGTGAGAAGTACAGGTTTGAATCCTCGGCAAACAGTACAAGCGCTTTGTGAATATGATATAGAAGCTGGACAATTTGTTTCCCTCACAATGTAAATAGCTCCATTCAAGGCACTTAACACAGAGTGAGAGGAGAGAATATGCATGTAACACCCTTAATGGTAATCCCCACAACGTTTTCCTTCTGTAAGCAGCTGGCTGGAACATTTTGATGAATGTTCTTTCGCTTTTTTTGTCAGTAATACAATAATTTTTGCACTCTTACAACAACACAACAAATACAGCACTTTACAACACAGGTGATTAAAAGCAGTTTGCTACCTAAGAAATGTAAATTAAAAAAACACATGTTCAGACCTCGTTGAGAAGCGCAAGATTGCAAACGCAAACAGGGGCCATCTCACAGTATCCTGAGCTCCTATTATATGCGCCTTCACAGAGGCACCAACCTTTCCAGGGTCCGTAGGAGGAGTCAGAGTGGCCTCCACCACTTTTGTGCCTCTGTGACCAATTTTCAGATTTCTAGGCTACGAGTCCCTTTAACAGGGGAAGTTGCATTCATTCGATTGAGAAACGTTGCCATTTTATAATTATTAAAATGCACAGGTTTTTATACTTCTATACAAGAAGTACCGTGTTAGCAGTTGAAGGCTGCATAACAAACTATGTCATTAAAATAAAATACATTTCCCAACAGCAGTTCTCTCTCAAGATGGAGTGCGCTGTAATTACTGCTAGCAAGCACCTTTTTAATCTTATATGCTGATTAATCCACGAAGCAGGTACATATAAAGTAGACGTATAAAGCTCAGCCACCTGGTTACAGATACCATTGCGGACTTACCACTGACTGATGTAAATTACCACACTACAAGACTGGAAAAAAAAAAAAGTGTCATGAAGATACTGGCATTGCAGCATAAAAAGCCCAAGAGGAACGCGGATGTAGGATGGAGTCTGACAGGTGTTTATTCCGTATCACTTACAGGCAGTGTCACCAGTCCTGGCTGCTGAAAAGCAATATCCAGACTTGTCAGAGGATTGGGACCTGCAGCAGTAACAGGCCGACTACGCCAACTTACAAGATGTGCCAAACCGTACAGGGAACCAGTACAATTCACTGATATCAACAGTGTTCACCCACATTCTACCTTTCCAACTCTTGTATAATGTGTGACAAATCTGATTCAATCACCGTCATCTTTCTAAAGGCATTCAAACCTGACTCTTTTTTCCTTGTAATGTGATTTGGACAGGTCAGCATATGTAAAAACCCTGCCTGTGTGAGTTCTGTATCTAGCCAACACGCTTTGTGCTGGATGACGGGCATTACAGTGAGGTGCCAGCATACCTCTAACAGAAGTAGGCAAAAAACCTGGAATATTTATCTTGTTTCAGAACAAAGTTAGGGACTTAAGTCTTTTAGTATTTTTAAAGGCTAGGGACCCGCTCTTTGTGGCTGACAGGGTTGAAGAGGTTACAGTTAGCTATAAAATGTGATCAAGAGAAATACAATTGGGAGATTTAAAAAACGAAACAAAAAAACGAGACTTAACATGGCAAAAATGTGCACAAGGTAATAACCCAAACACAACAGACAAACGAGATCAAAGTAACCCAATAAACGAAAAAAATGTCCAACATTTTGTGGGAATCACATATATGAACAAACTCCAAAACAGCCAGGCACCTGTATTTAATGTGTGTTAAATACTGCACCTGGAGTATTTAATGTGTGTTATATACTGCACCTGGAGTATTTAATGTGTGTTATATACTGCACCTTGAGTATTTAATGTGTGTTATATATTGAAGTGTGCTTGTCAAGCAGCTTAAAAAAAAAAAAAAAAAACATTAATCAGACTTCCAATATTGCCAAACTGGGAAATACTGGTTCCTGTTCCTCTCCAACTGGTACATTGTGCTAATGATGGCTCAGGAATTACTCAAATTGGCATGGTGTGGGATACCCTTTGGGCTGAAGATCTGGTCCCTAATATCATGTGATCATTCACAGCCTTTGGTTTAAATTCATCAGACTTTTTACAGTGTGGTGTCACAAAAAGCATGCTCCTGCTAGTACTGATGACAGTCATAATTTTATTTATACGCATAATAAAACAGGTACCAAAATGGTCTAAACAGAGATCCAGAACCATCAGGTACGTTGTTTCTCACAGGACAAATGTTCCTCAGAGGACCCCATGTGTCCTCTGTGTGGGAGGCACATACTAAGCTTTGGCAACAAATGCTAAGCCCACACACACATTGCCAAAGACAACTCCGTGGTGGTTAAATGTTACTGTTGTGCTAATGTATTAAGTCCCTGGAGTAGCTAATAATCACTCCTACCTGCAACACTGTACTTATGTACCAATATGTATTGCACTTGTTAAGCATCCAGGGGGCTTCCAGTGACTCAAATCCCTGAAGTAGAGTGACACCTGACGTGGACTACTGCTAGATTGGGGGCAGTGAGTGATTTCAGACTATAAGTGGGACAGGTGCCGTCACAGTGCCCAGTCACTGGTAAAGCCCTTTAAGTCATACTGTCAGGGGCGGAACTCTGGGAGGCAGTGGAGTCGGCTGCCGCCGGGCTCCTGGCCTCAAGGGGGCGCATCTCCTCCACACTGTCTCCCGCTGCCTGACTCCTGAAGAGGAGCTTTCGTGTCAGTGTCAGGGGGAGCCCGCAGATCAGGAGGACTGGAGGAGCTACTCGCAGCCTGGAACCTGTCACCGGAAGAGGAGGAGCTCGTAGCAGCATGAGCACCCTCAGCGTTCTGAGGGAAAATCCCACCGGCCAGCCGCTGTGTGCTCCGGCTCTGCGGGTAAGTGGAGGTCCAGGGCAGCCTCACTTACCCTTCCTTGTGATGGTCACATAATCGTGCGTGCCGAATGCCGGTGATTGGGGGGCGCGCGCGCGGGGTGGGGGTGGGGGTCTTATTGTATACATTGCTGGGAGGTGCTGCACTTCGGATCCCTTCAATAATGACACACACAGCAGCACCATTATATAATCAATATTTCAATCTGGTACTATAGATTGTCACCAGGATACCATACCTGATGACAATCTATAGTACCAGATTGAAATATTGATTATATAAAGGTGCTGCTGTGTGTGTCATTACTGAAGGGATCCTAAGTGCAGCACCTCCCAGCAATATATTAAAACTTCTTGTGGGGGCACCAGAATAAGTAAATGTATAGAGAGAGAGAGAGAGAGAGATGTGGAATTCAGTGGCACTCCACAGACTTGAATATATTAATAATAAATAATTAATCCATGAATTAAATAAAGTATGGAGTATTAACTGTATAGAAGTCTGTGGAGTGCCACTGAATTCTACATCTATATGAGACCGTTGCTTTGACCTAAGGAGGGCACCACAGCAAGAATTAATTGTACCCTCAAAGGAGTGTCAGGCTCACAGTCCTATAAAAAAATAAAATATATAGATAAATAGATAGATAGAGATAGATGATAGATAGATATAGATATAGGCAAAGTGTGACATCCCTAGATGCTCCCAACACCAGGTAAGAGATACTGCATGGCACTCCAGGACGTCTTTGAATCAATTACATTTTACTGCAATATATAACCCAGAATCGTTGATATATTGCGGTAAAAGTTTATTGATTTAAATAAGTCCTGGAGTGCCATGCAGTATCTCTCACCTGGTGTTGGGAGCATCTAAGGAAAGGACGCCACACTTATATACATCATTATCAGCAAGGGCACCCAGGCAACTGCATATACAATAGTGAGTACTGAACCACAAGATGAATATATATATATATATATATATATAGTATTATCATTTACTGTATCAGTGCGCAGTATGTTAGTGTCCATGGAATACAGTGACTTGCATACTCCCTTTTGTGTGGACGGTGTAATGGTTATCATTATGCATCACAGCACTGAGGTCATGGGTTCTGTTCCCGCCATGGCCCTGACTGTGTAGAGTTTGTATAGTCTCCCATTGCTGGCGTGGTTACCACCAGGTACTCTGGATAGGTAGGTTATTTGGCTCCCAACAAATATTAACCCTAGTACATGAGTGTACAGGGGCAGACTACATTGGCCAAGTATTTCTTATCTGCCATCAAATTCTATGTGACAGGTCTCGCAATAGTACAGCTGTCTGGTTCTCGCCTCTGGCCGGGGAGAAGGAGTGCAGACTAGAGTCCTGGGAGCTGCTATCCACCTCCTCCTTCTCCAGTGTGACCTGCCACCTCCACACTTCCCTATGATTTGTCCCTGAACTGTGATCAGGACTAATGCTAGGAGAGAAAGCCTTGTGATGAACATCTGCTTAATTCTCCACGTCCGCCACCCTGCCTGCTGTATGTGAGAGTGTAGAGAGCAGTCACTGGACGTTGTGCCCCCTATACTGAGCGGGATATCAGAGTTATTTCTGCGTCTTCCGTCATTCTGCTGCGGAGCCCATCCACACACTGCTGATGCGGGGGTCACCCACTTTATAGGCTGCTACACAGGTACTTATGGTGTTAAAATAGGAAGAAGAGCTGTTGTGTAGCCTACACATGGAGCCCTTCTCATCAATCCCTATAATTATGGGGATTGTTATTAACTGCGCCAGGGCAGTCGGACTTAATCCCCTGCTGTATTGTTCTTGAAAGTGGCGTTTGTGTGTTGTTTATATATATACTGTATATCGGCACACCACTGCGCCAAAGCATCTACATTGTGACACGCTAGTGGGTGAGGGAGTACTGTAGATTTGCTATAATGGTGCTGGTGTCTATTTTATTGTGATGACTGACTTGGAGTGCCGTCCACTTTGTATGTGTATATATATTACTATTGGGAAAGGCACCTGAGCACGCTACTACTGTTCAACATGAGTGCCGGATAGCTACATATGAAGGGCGTGTGTGTAGGAGGGGGGGGGGGGGGGGGGGGCACCAACACTTATCATGCCTCCGGGCGACTGGGGCGAACTTACGCCACTGCATACTGTATCTATAGCTTCTTATGTTTATGCCACATTATACCCTATTACTGTTATGTTTTAATTGCGTGCATTCAATGTGGTTATTAAAATGGAATTTGTTATTGTTAAAATAAGATTTTAAACCTACCGGTAAATCTTTTTCTCCTAATCCGTAGAGGATGCTGGGGACTCCGTAAGGACCATGGGGTATAGACAGGCTCCGCAGGAGACATGGGCACTATAAAGAACTTTAGAACGGGTGTGCACTGGCCCCTCCATCTAGGCCCCTCCTCCAGACCTCAGTTAGAGAAACTGTGCCCAGAGGAGACGGACAGTACGAGGAAAGGATTTTGTTAATCTAAGGGCAAGATTCATACCAGCCCACACCATCCACACCGTATAACCTGGAATATACGAACCAGTCAACAGTATGAAATAAACAGCATCAGTCAAAGACCGATCAAAACTGTAACATAACCCTTATGCAAGCAATAACTATATACAAGTCTTGCAGAATGTTGTCCGCACTGGGACGGGCGCCCAGCATCCTCTACGGACTAGGAGAAAAAGATTTACCGGTAGGTTTAAAATCTTATTTTCTCTTACGTCCTAGAGGATGCTGGGGACTCCGTAAGGACCCATGGGGATTATACCAAAGCTCCAAAACGGGCAGGAGAATGCGGATGACTCTGCAGCACCGATTGAGCAAACATGAGGTCCTCCTCAGCCAAGGTATCAAACTTGTAGAATTTAGCAAAAGTGTTTGACCCCGACCAAGTTGCCGCTCGGCAAAGCTGCAATGCCGAGACGCCTCGGTCAGCCGCCCAAGAAGAGCCCACCTTCCTAGTGGAATGGGCTTTTACCGAATTTGGTAACGGCAATCCAGCCGTAGAATGAGCCTGCTGAATCGTGTTACAGATCCAGCGAGCAATAGTCTGCTTCGAAGCAGGAGCGCCAACCTTGTTGGCGGCATACAGGACAAACAGTGCCTCTGTTTTCCTAACCAGCGCCGTTCTGGCTACATAAATTTTAAATGCACTGACCACATCAAGGGACTCAGAATCCTCCAAGTCCCGTGCAGCCACAGGCACCACAATAGGTTGGTTCATATGAAAAGAGGAAACCACCTTAGGCAAAAATTGAGGATGAGTCCGCAACTCAGCTCTATCCACATGGAAAATCAGATAGGGGCTTTTGTGAGACAAAGCCGCCAACTCAGACACTCGCCTTGCCGACCAAGGCCAACAACATGACCACCTTCCAAGTGAGATACTTTAATTCCACAGATTCAAGAGGCTCAAACCAGGGAGACTTAAGGAATTGTAAAACCACGTTAAGGTCCCATGGTGCCACTGGAGGCACAAAAGGAGGCTGGATATGCAGCACTCCCTTCACAAAAGTCTGGGCTTCTGGTAGAGAAGCTAATTCCTTCTGAAAGAAAATGGATAGGGCCGAAATCTGAACCTTAATGGAGCCTAATTTTAGGCCCATATTAACTCCAGTCTGTAGGAAGTGGAGAAAACAGCCCAGATGGAAATCTTCCGGAGGAGCATTCTTGGTTTCACACCAAGAGACATACTTCCTCCAGATACGGTGATAATGTTTCGCTGTCCCCTCCTTCCTAGCCTTTATCAGAGTAGGGATGACCTCGTCCGGAATGCCCTTCCCTGCTAGGATCTGGCGTTCAACCGCCATGCCGTCAAACGCAGCCGCGGTAAGTCTTGGAACAGACACGGCCCCTGTTGCAACAGGTCCTCTCTGAGAGGAAGCGGCCACGGATCTTCTGTGAGCATTTCCTGTAGATTCGGATACCAGGCCCGTCGAGGCCAATCTGGAACAATGAGAATTGTCTGTACTCCTATTCTACTTTTGAGATGAGAGGAAGAGGAGGGAACAAATAGACCGATTGAAACACCCACGGTGTCACCAGGGCATCCACTGCTACTGCCTGAGGGTCCCTTGACCTGGCACAATACCTCGAAAGTTTTTTGTTGAGGCATGACGCCATCATGTCTATTTGAGGAAGTCCCCAAAGACTTGCTATTTCTGCAAAGACTTCTTGATGAAGACCCCTCTCTCCTGGATGGAGATCGTGTCTGCTGAGGAAGTCTGCTTCCCAGTTGTCCACTCCCGGAATGAATACCGCTGACAGAGCGCTTACATGATTTTCCGTCCAGCGCAGAATCCTGGTGGCTTCCGCCATTGCCACTCTGCTCCTTGTCCCGCCTTGGCGGTTTACATGAGCCACGGCTGTGACGTTGTCTGATTGAATCAGAACTGGTAGGTCGCGAAGAAGATTCTCCGCTTGACGGAGGCCGTTGTATATGGCCCTCACTCCAGTACGTTGAGGTGTAGACAAGCCTCCTGGCTTGACCACAGTCCCTGGAAGTTTCTTCCCAGTGTGACTGCTCCCCATCCTCGGAGGCTCGCGTCCGTGGTCACCAGAACCCAGTCTTGAATGCCGAACCTGCGACCCTCTAGAAGGTGAGTACTCTGCAGCCACCACAAGAGAGATGCCCTGGGGGACAAGCTGATCTTCTGATGAATATGTAGATGGGACCCGGACCACTTGTCCAAAAGGTCCCACTGAAAAGTCCTCGCATGGAACCTGCCGAAGGGAATGGCCTCGTAAGACGCCACCATCTTTCCCAGAACTCGAGTGCATTGATGGACCGACACCATTTTCGGCTTCAACAGGTCCCTGACCAAGCTCTGGAGTTCCTGGGCCTTTTCCCATGGGAGAAAAACCCTTTCTTGTTCCGTGTCCAGAATCATGCCTAAGAAAGGCAATCGGTTCGTTGGAACCAACTGTGACTTTGGTAGATTGAGAATCCAGCCGTGCTGCTGCAACACCCTCAGGGAGAGTGACACGTTGTTCAGCAACTGTTCTCTCGATCTCGCTTTTATGAGATCATCGTCCAAGTACGGGATAATTGTGACTCCCTGCTTGCGCAGGAGCACCATCATTTCCGCCATTACCTTGGTGAAAATCCTCGGGGCCGTGGAAAGTCCAAACGGCAACGTCTGAAATTGGTAATGACAATCCTGTACAGCAAACCTCAGGAACGCCTGATGAGGAGGATATATGGGGACATTAAGGTATGCATCCTTTATGTTCAGAGACACCATATAATCCCCCCCTTCCAGGCTGGCGATGGCCGCTCTGAGCGATTCCATTTTGAATTTGAACCTGTTCAAGTATAGGTTTAAGGATTTTAAATTCAGAATGGGTCTGACCGAACCGTCTGGTTTCGGGACCACAAACCGGGTTGAGTAGTACCCCGTCCCCTGTTGAAGCAGGGGAACTTTGACCACCACTTGTTGAAGACACAGTTTTTGAATTGCACTTAAAACTACCTCCCTCTCTGGGGAAGAAGCTGGTAGGGCCGATTTGAAAAACCGGCAAGGAGGCACATCTTCGAATTCCAGCTTGTTACCCTGGGAAACAATTTCTATTGACCAGAGATCCACCTGTGATTGAACCCAGACGTGGCTGAAAAGTCGAAGACGTGCCCCCACTGGGGCAGCCTCCCTCAGAGGAGCCCCAGCGTCATGCAGTGGATTTAGTAGAAGCCAGGGAGGACTTCTGCTCCTGGGAACTAGCTGTAGCTGGCAGTGTCTGCTATTTGGGATAGCGGGCGCTTGTGAGACCCAGAAGGGCCCTGTGACATAGTAAAAGGCAAGGATGGACTCCCTGTATTTTCCCTGGACTCCGCTTTGTCCAACCTTTTATGTAATAAATTCACATTTGCATTTAAAACATTCCACATATCCAACCAATCAGGTGTCGGCGTTGCAGACGTAGACACCACACTCATTTGCTCCACCTCCTCCCTAGAAGAGCCTTCCGCTTCAGACATGCCGACACGCGTACTGACACCCCCACACACTCAGGAAAATATCCAATCTGGAGACAGTCCCCCAATAAGGCCCTTTGGAGAGACAGAGAGAGAGTATGCCAGCACACACCCAGCGCCAATGACCCTGGAAAACAATTTCCCAGACACACAGCGTTTTATTATTATTCAATATACCTTCACTGCCAAATTAAGTGCCCCCCCCCCCCCCCCTCTTTTTAAGCCCTCTGTCACCGTGTTCAGCAGGGGAGAGTCCGGGAAGCCAGCTTCTCTGCAGTGTGCTGTGGAGAAAATGGCGCTGGTTAGTGCTGTGGAATCAAGCTCCGCCCCCTCAGCGGCAGGCTTCGGTTCCGCTCAAAAATACAATACTGGCGGGGGATTTGTATATATATTGCCTCCGCAGCCCATATATACTAAAATGCCAGCCTAGAAGTTTTATATTGCTGCCCAGGGCGCCCCCCCTGCGCCCTGCACCCATCCGTGCCTCAGTGTGTGATGTGTGTGATGTGTGTGGGAGCAATGGCGTGCAGCGTTACCTCAGTGAAGATCAGAAGTCTTCTGCCGCCTGTGATGTCTTCTTTCTTCTAATACTCACCCGGCTTCTATCTTCCGGCTCTGCAAGTAGGACGGCGGCGCGGCTCTGGGACGAACGGCGAGGGTGAGACCTGCGTTCCGATCCCTCTGGAGCTAATGGTGTCCAGTAGCCTAAGAAGCAGAGCCTATCACTTAAGTAGGTCTGCTTCTCTCTCCTCAGTCCCACGATGCAGGGAGCCTGTTGCCAGTAGGGCTCCCTGAAAATAAAAAACCTAACAAAATTCTTTTAATCAGAGAAACTCAGGAGAGCTCCCCTGTAGTGCATCCAATCTCCTCTGGGCACAGGATCTAACTGAGGTCTGGAGGAGGGGCATAGAGGGAGTGGCCAGTGCACACCCATTCTAAAGTTCTTTATAGTGCCCATGGCTCCTGCGGAGCCCGTCTATACCCCATGGTCCTTACGGAGTCCCCAGCATCCTCTAGGACGTAAGAGAAATATAACAGAGTTGCAAATTAATTTGGGTGTCCGCTGAAGCCATGGTAATGGAGCTTAGGGTACTGCTGGTCCAACCGAGGGGACAGGACATCAATTTACAGGCAGCACTCTTGTCCAGGAAAGGTAAGAATAGGGTCATCCCTACTCCAGGGCAAAGTAAAAACTAACTTCATGCAGACATGTCAAATTTTGCATTTATAAGAAAGCATTAAACTGCAACAAATATGTAACATATCCTTAGGTATCGGTTCAATTAGATGCGAGTTTGCAAAAGTGAACTCTCTTCACAAAACTTGCAAAGATCGCTGCAATGCACACACAAAATGCAATATTCCATTAGAAATGGTGATTTGCGGTGATGTTGTGTTTCCTGCAAAAAGTGACCAGGGTGATAAATTTTTAAAAATACTCACAGCCAAAAATCTCTAGCTACATGCATACTTTTATGCAAGATACAAGGAAATATACACACATAGCTGGTATCTCCAGTACCGCCCCCTACTTTCCGGTGCCATACTCCTTTGTAGGTGGGGCACCCTGATGCTGCAACAGTATCCGGATGATACGACGACAGTGTATTGGTCGACAGTCAATTACGTCGACACCAAATGGTCGAAATTCATTAGGTGTACAGGTACAAAAGGTTGACAGTGCTTAACCTCTTCAGGGACAAATTTTTAATTTTAGAGACCTACATTTTTTTTTTACAAAAAATATATTGTATTGAAAAAATATATATATTTTTTTTAGTTTGAATTGACCGATTTAGTTCTAAATATATATTCAAACTTCAAAAAGTTTTACAATTAAAAATAACTTAATTTTCAAATAAAAGTAAACATACATATGCTGTATGTGCCAGCAAAAGTCAACAGGAGCAAACGGTTGCCATGACAATAGCAGACATGTTTTTTGGGGTTTACCACATAGTTTGCCAACATCTGCTTGATTTACTATCCACGTGGACATCTATTAGGAACAGTAACCTGTGGTAAGCAAAGCGCAGTGAGACACCTTGCCTGAAGCGGGGTGAGTGAAGAAAGCCTGCAAGGATATGCGTTTGTACTGATGGTGGCCACATTACACTGAATATACAAGATTTAGACTACATGTAACCCAATTTCACCTCACGGGGTTACTTAATACATATGACGGAGTGCCTCCACCCAAGCAGTGATTGTTCCAACCCAGGCTTGCTTGGGAAAGCTGTTGAAAGTAGTGTTATATTTACTGTCTCGTGTGGGTTGGTTAAGATGTTTAATTTACCTGTTGTGTCTTCGTTTGTTTTTCAGATTCGGATATTCAGATGAATGAGACAACTGGTCCCCTTAAACGGTAAGTATTTATTAATTGTACTTTAATACCTTCTCATGTTCTTTTCTTCACAGAATAAACACTTCCTAACTTTAGGTTCACGGTACCTTACCAATTCGTATAGGCAATTGAAATCATTACCCGCAAAATAAAGATATAATTTACCAACATATATTCCTATACATAAATTATTACCTGTTATACCATACAACAAATTAGTTTAACTAGGTTTATCAGATAGATTATCAATACACTTACTATAATCTTATCAGTCACACTGCAGTCTCAAGATTATGTGTTGGGTATACCCGTTGGTTATCGTTGGTGCACTGTTGGGGCCCAGTTTTACCTTTTGTACTCCTGAGGTATTCTTCACTCAATGATGACTGTACTTGTGATTATGGTACCTTAATAGTAGCGTTACTTATAGTTACACCCTATTTTGTACCTTTTCCAGGATAGTCTTTTTCAGGGTTATACTAGGATACTGTTCGGGGAGTATCAAAGGCCTATTAGGAGCCCAAGGATTATGTCTTGGCAGATTGAGAGTACAGTTACAGGCTTCCCTATAGTTAGATACCTAGGTACATCTAGAATAATCCTCTTTATCACAGTGAAGTGTGATTTTGTTGTTTTTCCAACCTTCCTTATAATAGTCAGTGTTATTAACTCGAAAATCCTCTGCTCTTTATTCCACACTGGTCAACACCACTTATGAATGGGAATTTCTCAATAGAGATCTATATCCCGAGTAATTGATAGCGAACGACTCTAGGATCTTTCTCCCCCAATTACTTTAGTTAGGGACAACCACGTAGGATCCTTTCACCCCTATTGTGGTCCAATCTTTCAACTGAAAGGGATATTCAATTAGTATACAGTTCAGAGCATACAATATAATCAATGGGGAATTGTAGAGCTAAAGGGTAATAGTCACTGGAACTCATATAATCAGTGTTTTAGTAGTTGATGCAAATTATATGCAACTGCTTCCCTGTAGTTACTTATTACTTAGTCTGCATCTGGGACGGCCATCCCTCTCACACAAATTATCCATTGCTTGTTTCTTAAAATTAGTAGGGGCTGTTCGTCTTCTTCTATTACTTCCTCTCAGCTAGAGATATTATAAGATGTGATCAGTCTTCCATTTTGATATAATGGCTGTACTGGGTAATAATAGGGTTAGAAGGGTTCAGGATATATTCAGCTCCCTGTGATTATACTTTATGATAAATGTCAGGTACTTTATGATAACTGTGACGTTAGCTTTCTTAAGATTGTAGATTAGGGTTCCTTTCAATAATGAACAGCCACTTTTCTTAGGACAGTACTATAGTCATTCAATAAGACTGGCTATTTTGATAATGGGAAATTCCCTTCCTTGCAATACTCCTTAATATTCGCAATCCCCTTCATTAGGAGGCCCCTTCTGTGTCTCAGTCCCGGTAAGATCCACCCATCACCTTATATGACAGTCTGGAAACCTCCTCCTGCCCTCCCTTATACAGTCCCTCTCTGGTCTTGTGTTACCGTTACCCTGCTCGGATAGGTGGAGCACTTTTAGCCGCGCCCTGAGGGTGTGGGAGGGAAAGGCCTTCTGAGCTGTTCAGTCGGAAGGGTCCTTGGAGCTGCGCGTACGGCTGTACTCACGCCTTTCTCCGGCTTTGTTTACCGGAGCCTCTGCTTCCTGCGATCCACTCTTTACACCCTGCTTTCGGTAGAAGATCTCCCCGGGTAAGTCTGTTCACTCTCTCTCTGTCGATGTGGAGGGACGCACCGGAGGGTTCCGTAGCCGGACTATACCGCGACTCGGGTAATGCAACTCTGCCTCACAGGGATTCCCTCAGAGTGTCATTTTTCTCGCGACCCGTTCTCCCGCTTCTCCCTCGCGCTCCCCTCAACTGATCCCTTCATCCGGGCAACCCATAGTCGGCACGAGGGCTTCTGGAAAAGTCTCTTTAGCCCTGCTCATGCCAATGGGCCCCGTTACCCAGAACCATATTTACTATTTACTGTACATATTCCCCACCAGCAACTCTCTACATAGTACAAGGGTTACATTAAACAGCTGGATTATAGTTCATATATTTACACAGGCATTTACACAGATGGAACATATTTTATATATTTACACATGCATTAAATACATATTATATATTGGTACATATATATAGATATATTTAATGTAGTCCTCAGATAACAGTTACCCTCTTGTATCTCCTGCTGAGCCTTTATTTATTTACAGGGCTACATACATGCCAAAGAAAGCTTGCATTGACCATTTTTGTGTCGATCTTTTCACCATGTCGACCTTAACCACTGTAAACCTTTTAAGCCTGTCAACCTAATACATTTCGAACATATATTGTCGTAGGAGGGCACATTTTTGATTCGGGAGGGCACATTTTTAAGTTAGAAGGGCAAAATTAGGTACATACTATAATGCTTGGTGCTCCCATTCCTATAGGAGAAAGCATAGACAGTGCGTGCCAAAGGCACGGGGCGTTGTTTCGTGGGGAAGGGACGTGACCACATAATAGTACCAAATCACATTATACCACACAATAGTACCACTTATACATATTGCACCAGGTAGAACCTCTTATACACACTGCACCAGGTAGAGCACATTATACATATTGCGCCAGGTAGAGCACGTTATACATATTGCGCCAGGTAGAGCACGTTATACATATTGCGCCAGGTAGAGCACGTTATACATATTGCGCCAGGCAGAGCACGTTATACACATTGCGCCAGGCAGAGCACTGAGGCACACTGCACCAGGGAGAGAGCACTGAGGCACACTGCACCAGGGAGAGAGCACTGAGGACACTGCACCAGGGAGAGAGCACTGAGGCACACTGCACCAGGGAGAGAGCACTGAGGCACACTGCACCAGGGAGAGAGCACTGAGGCACACTGCACCAGGGAGAGAGCACTGAGGCACACTGCACCAGGGAGAGAGCACTGAGGCACACTGCACCAGGGAGAGAGCACTGAGGCACACTGCACCAGGGAGAGAGCACTGAGGCACACTGCACCAGGGAGAGAGCACTGAGGCACACTGCACCAGGGAGAGAGCAGTAGGAGGGAGGGGAGGACGGGCACAGGGCAGATGCAGAGCAGCACTCACCGTTGCGGAGGAGGGCGCTGTGCCGGGTCAGCGGGGCCAGTCTCTTGATGCTGACGGCGGAGCCCAGGTCAGCGCACAGCGCCATGGTGAGGGGGAATCAAACCATGCCGGAGGACTGGCGGGAGACACCGCAGGCTCTGATTGGCTGCTCCTCCCCACTGCACGCTGACCCTGTCTCCGCCTTCAGCTGAGAGCTATCAGCGCGGCGCGGGGGAGAAGTGATAGCGCGGCGGGGGGGGGGGGGGGGGAGTGACAGCGCGGCGTGGGGAAGAAGTGACAGCGCGGCGGAGGGAAGAAGTGACAGCGCGGCGGGGGGAAGAAGTGACAGCGCGGCGGGGGGAAGAAGGCAGTCCCTAGCAGGGCGGGCACAAGTGGGCAGGGCGCATTCGGTCACTCAAAAAAGGGGCAGGTCGCAGCACCCTGCGAAAGAAGCTTAGAGTGTACACTATTGTCGGCCTACTGACTGTCTAACTAGACATTATAGATCTATTATACCACCGCCTGCTGTTGTAACCAGGCTTACCGTGTATGAAGTGCTCACTCAACCTTCATAAGCTTTCCTATCCGATTGTATCCCCACTGTACAGTCCGCACATATCCTCCACATATTTTCTCTTTCTTAACTTTCCCTTCCTTCTGACCATGGTTCATCATTGCTGTGATATATCATGCAACCCACCTAGAACCTTTGCAATCCGGTGGACAAATATGCAATACATTTCCCTATAGATTGTAAGCTTGCGAGCAGGGCCTTCCTACCTCTATGACTGTTTGTTTATTACCCAGTTTTGTTTTATCATTGTGTCCAACTGTAAAGCGCAACGGAATTTGCTGCGCTATATAAGAAACTGTTAATAAATAAATAATAAATAAATAAGCCCTACAGAATACTATGCAAAGCTCCACAAGACTGTCACACAATGTAAAAAAAAAAAAAAAAAAAAAAGATACCTTTATCATGATAGGGAAAAAAAAGTGATGCAAAGTGATTAACATGACACTGACAAAAGACAGGCCACTTATTAATCTGAGAGACTAATTACCTAACAATTTATCTACCGTATAGATTATTAACCAGATTTTTTTTTTTTTTTGTTCCTAGCTAACAAATTAAAGTTATGTTTCAGAAAAATGAATCCTCGCCTTACTCCCTGGGGCACGAGCCATTAGCAGAGACGCAGCTCCTGGAGGATACCCATGAACCTTAAGCTAAATGAGAGTCAAATGAAAACATGACAGACTGTGCAATCTATACAATTCTGCATCTCAATCTCTTCCTCCGCACAGCTAAAAAGCCCTAGGGCAGACCTTGATCAAACCGCAGTGGCTTAACCAACGCAGCCTCATTCTTTTGCAAAAAGAAAAAAAAAGATAAATTGGCTGAGGTTACAGTTGAGAATGTGAGATTTTACATAACTACGATTTACAGTAACCTATGTACAATCAATGGGAATCCAGGTTTACAGCTATCAGAAACTAATGGATAAGGTTTGAGTTTCAGGAGCTACGTACTCCCCCATAACACTGTATGCAAGGGAGTAGCTACCATAAGTGCAGGGGGTGCAGCTATGGGGCCCGGAGCTGAGAGGGGCCCCCTTCCCTGCCACAGTTACATGTGTTATATAAAAGGGCATAGCTACCATAAGTGCAGGGAGTGCAGCTGCTATGGGGCCCGGAGCTGAGAGGGGCCCACTCTCCCTGTCACAGTGACATGTGTTATATACAAGGGCATAGCTACCATAAGTGCAGGGAGTGCAGCTGCTATGGGGCCCGGAGCTGAGAGGGGCCCACTCTCCCTGTCACAGTAACATGTGTTATATACAAGGGCATAGCTACCATAAGTGCAGGGAGTGCAGCTGCTATGGGGCCCGGAGCTGAGAGGGGCCCACTCTCCCGGTCACAGTGACGTGTTATATACAAGGGCATAGCTACCATAAGTGCAGGGAGTGCAGCTGCTATGGGGCCCGGAGCTGAGAGGGGCCCTCTCCGCTGTCACAGTTACATGTGTTTTTTTAGAAAAAAATTTCACCATTGAGTGATACATAGGGGCCCTTACAACCTTTTGCCTTGGGGACTACAATATATCTAGGTATGCTCCTGGACCTGCTCATTGTTATTTGGTATAAAATGAACTGGATGGCATTAAAATGTTTTATAATATGAACTGCAGCACTGCAGTGTCGCACAGCATGAAATGGGGCACTATAGTGTATCATAATATGAACTAGTTGCACTGTAATGTGGCATAATATGAACTGGGGCCCTGCAATGTGCACAATATGAAGTGGAGACTTTATAGTGTGGCATACTATGAACTAGGAGCACTGTAATGTAGCATAACATGAACTGGGAACACTGTATGTTATAATGTGAATTGGGGGTACTGTGTTGCATAATGTGTACTGACAGCCCTACAATGTGACACAATGGGGGAGATTCAAATGTTTGAAAAGTGGGTTGGGTGTCTGTTTTTTCCTGTCTATTAGATTGAAAAGTCAGTTGTGAGTCTGGTTTTTCCTAACATATGAATCTCCCCCAATGTGAACTAGAACACTACTATTGTTAAAAATTAGGGAACTGCTCTGGGGTAAAAAAATAAACTAGGACACTATTATGGAGCATAAAATTAACATCTGTTGCAGAGAGGTGTCTCTCTAGAACAGTGATGGCTAACCTTGACACTCCAGCTATTGTTGAACTACACATCCCAGCATGCCCTGCATCAGTTTTAGCATGGCCAAATAGCAAAACTGTAGCAGGGACTGCTGGGATGTATAGTTCAACAACAGCTGGAGTGTCAAGGTTTGCCATCACTGCTCTAGAAGCATTGAGACAGGGGCCCTTTCAAAAGGTTGCTATGAGGCCAACAAAGTTCTGGCTACACACCTGACTCTATATGTAACGCTAGAGAGAGAGGTGGACATATACAGGCTGACAATGTGCAGACTGACTGTATGATTGCCGGACATGCACCACTGACCTGAACACTGAAGTATACACTGTGTGCTCCGTTGGTCAAATATAAGGTGCTCTAGCACCAAAGAGATATATGTAAAGGGGTGAGCTGCACAGGAGTAAACGTAAAGGGGTGAGCTATAAAGGGATAAACGTAAAGGGATGAGCTATAAAGGGATAAACGTAAAGGGGTGAGCTGCACAGGGATAAACGTAAAGGGGTGAGCTATAAAGGGATAAATGTAAAGGGGTGAGCTATAAAGGGATAATCGTAAAGGGGTGAGCTATAAAATAGGATTTTAAATACCTACCGGTAAATACTTTTCTCGTAGTCCATAAGGGATATTGGGGACAGATTAGTACGATGGGGTATAGACGGGTCCAAAGGAGCTAGTGCACTTCAAATTTCTTCAACTGGGTGTGCTGGCTCCTCCCCTCTATGCCCCCTCCCACAGGCAGTTATAGGTAAAACAGTGCCCAAAGGAGAATGACATACTTCAGAGAAGGAATATAATAATAAGAGGTGAGATTTACACACCAGCACACCAAAACATAACTGGGCCAGTAATGGCTGGCAACATCAACAGCAACAGCTGAACAGGTAACACTTAAAAAAGAACCTGCAGAAAGTCACCGCACAGAGGCGGGCGCCCAATATCCCTTATGGACTACGAGAAAAGGATTTACCGGTAGGTATTTAAAATCCTATTTTATCTAGCATCCATAATGGATATTGGGGACACATTAGTACGATGGGGATGTCCCAAAGCTTATAGAACTGGCGGGAATGTGCGGAGACATCTGCAGCACCGCCTGCCAAACTGGGTATACTCTTTGGCCAGAGTTTCAAATTTGTAGAACTTCACAAAAAAGTTTTCTTCCCCGACCAGGTAGCAGCTCGGCACAGTTAGAGGGACGAAAATCCACGGGCAGCCGCCCAAGAAGACCTCACTGATCTCGTAGAGTGAACCTTCAGAGACTGTGGAACAAGCAAGGCTACCGACACACAGGCCTGTTGGATAGTAAGCCGAATCCAACGACCAATAGACTGCTTTGAAGCAGGGCAACCCTTTTTCTGTGCATCATACAGTACGAACAAGGAATCCGTCTTTCTGATCTGAGCCGTCCTCTTGACATAAATTTTCAAGGCTCGCACTGCATCCAATGCCTCCGGAAGAGCAGAAGTGTCAGAACCGGACGGAATCACAATATGTTGATTCACGTGAAACGCCGAGACCACATTCGGCAGGAACTGCTGTCTAGTCCTGAGCTCCACTCTATCCTCATAAAAGATCAATTAGGGACTTTTACACAATAAGGCCCCTAAATCTCTATGTACGCCATCTGTGTCACCCCTGTCTGTCTACCCCTCCCCTCAGAATGTAAGCTCTCACGAGTAGGGCCCTCTTCCCTCATGTGCTTATACTTTTCTTACTTTAATAATCCTCAACTGCCCAAATCCCGCAGTTTTTTGGCCACCTGGAGCTTATCTCTATGTCGTTTACTGGTGCAGTTATGCTTAGTTGCCCTGTACTTGTCCTATATTGTCTTCAACTGTAAGTCACTGTTTTCCTGTTTTGATTATGTGCATATGTACTCTGTAATTGGGCGCTGCGGAACCCTTGTGCCGCCATATAAATAAAGGATAATAATAATTCTGAGACGTGTCTAGCAGAAGCCAGGGCCAGTAACATCACCGTCTTCCACGTGAGGTACTTGTCTTCTACCATCATCAGAGGTTCAAACCAGGAGGACTGTAGAAAGCTTAACACCACATCCAAATCCCAAGGTGCCGCAGGCGGCACAAACGGAGGTTGTATGTGAAGCACCCCTTGCAAGAAGGTCTGAACTTCTAGCAGGAGAGCTAACTTCTTCTGGAAGAAGACGGAAAGAGATGAAATCTGGACCTTAATGGATCCAAGACGTAAGCCTTTATCCACTCCAGCCAGCAGGAAATGAAGGAATCTCCCCAAGTGGAATTCCGCGGATGGATATGTGCGTTCCTCGCACTCAGAGACATATCTCCGCCAGATATGATAGTGTTTTGACATCACAGGTTTTCTGGTTTGCACCATAGTGGCAATGACCTTTTTGGAAAGCCCTTTGTGAGCCAAGATGTTCAAATCAACTTCCATGCTGTCAAACGAAGCCGCCGTAAGTCCGGATAGACGAACGGTCCTTGCTGAAGAAGATCTCTTCTTAGCGGCAGAGGCCAAGGGTCCTCTACGGACATGTCCAGAAGAGCCACATACCACGCTCTTCGGGGCCATCCGGGGTAATCAGGATTACCTGCACTCCGTGATGCCTGATCCTCTTGAGTACCCTGGGGATCAATGGAATCGGAGGAAATAGGTAGACCAGCTGGTAAGACCAAGGCATTGTCAGCGCATCCACTGCGCTCGCCTGAGGGTTTCTGGTTCGCAAGAAATAGCAACAAAGGTTTTTGTTGAGGCGAGAGGCCATTGTGTCGATCTGTGGGCAACCCCACCTGTCAATCTGCTGAAACACCTGAGGGTGTAGTCCCCACTCCCCTGGGTGGAGATGGTGGCGACTGGGGAAGTACGCTTCCTAGTTGTCCACCCCTGGAATGAAGATTGCGGATAGTGCTTTTGCATTTCTGTCTGCCCAGAAGAGTATTCTTGACACTTCTCGCATGCAGGCTCTGCTTATTGTCCCTCCTTGTCGATTGATGTACGCCACAGCCGTGGCATTGTCCGACTGAACCTGGATCGCCCGATCCCGGAGTAGAGGGCAGGCCTGAATCAGAGCGTTGCGTGCCACCGTGCCTGCAGCGTGGCGAGCGCAGCGAGCCCGCAAGGGGCTCATTTGCGTTCGCCCAGCTGTCGATATGCCGGCGGTCAGGTTTCCGGCGCTGGTATGCTGGTCGCCGTGACCCCGACCGCCGGCAAACCATACTACACTCGATCGGAAGGAGGGCTTCTTGAGCAGACCACCTGCACTGGAACTGCGCCCTCTGGGTGACAGCTCCCCATCCTCTTAGATTCGTTTCTGTCGTGAGGAGGATCAAATCCTGAATCCCAAAGCAACGCCTTCCAGCAGGTTGGAAGACTGTAGCCACCACAGGAGTGAAATCCTGGCCTGGGGTGACAACTGAATCATCCGGTGCATCTGAAGATGGGAACTGGACCACTTGTTCAGTACATCCAGTTGGAACGGTCTGGCATGAAACCTTCCGGACTGTATCTCCTCGTATGAGGCCACCAGCTTTCCCAACAATTTTATGCAAAGATGAATGGAAACTCGAGCAGGTCGGAGCACCATGCGAACCATTTCTTGAAGTGTTCTCAATTTTTCCTCTGGGAGGAACACTTTCTGTGCTACCGTATCCAGGAGCATCCCCAGAAACAGGATCTGCTGAGACTGTTCCAGGTGGGACTTCTGCAGATTGAGAATCCACCCATGGTGAGACAGAAGTTGGACAGTGCGATCTATATGGAGCAATAGAAGCTCACTGGAACTCTCTTTTATCAGGAGATAGTCCAGGAATGGAATTACGTTGACCCCCTGGACCCTGAGCTGAATCATTATTTCAGAAATCACCTTCGGGAACACCCTCGGAGCTGTAGACAGACCGAAGGGTAACGCCTGAAACTGGTAGTGATCGTTCAAGTAGGGCGAACCGCAGATAGGCCTGATGAGGCCAAATTGGTATATGGAGGTAAGCGTCCTTGATATCCAGGGACACTAGGAATTCCCGTTGTTCCAGGCCTGCGATCACTGCTCTCAAAGATACCATCTTGAACTTGAAAACCTTCAGGTAAACATTCAAGGATTTCAGATTCAGAATGGGTCTCACAGACCAGTCTGGTTTTGGTACTACGAATAGACTGGAGTAGTAACCCTGTCCTCGTTGTTGTAGGGGTACTGGAACAATGACCTGGGACTGGACCAGCTTTTTTACGGCCAGTAGTAGCGTACCACGCATATTTTCCAAAGCTGGTAAGCCTGATTTGAAAAATCGTTGGGGAGGAGCACCGTCGAACGCCAGCTTGTAACCCTGAGAGACAAGGTCCCTTAATCAAGCATCTTGGCAGGAACTGTCCCAGATGTGGCTGTAGTGACGTAACCAAGCTCCCACCATGAGATACCCTCAGGGTGGGTGGGCACCATCATGCTGAAGTCTTTGCGAAAGCAGAACTGGTGTCCTGGTCCTGAGATACGGCAACGGCTGGTTTCTTAGGTTTACCTCTGCAGCCTCTAGTTGTGTCGGAGGCCCCCCTGGCCCTAGTGCGAAATCTGTAGGACCGAAAGGACTGAGTAGACGGTCCCGGGTAGGTACGCCTAGCAGGCGGAGCTCCCGAAGGGAGAAACGTGGATTTCCCAGCAGTAGCTTTGGAAATCCATGTGTCCAATTCACCTCCAAAGAGCCATTCACCGTGAAGGGAAGAGATTCCACATTACGTTTGGAGTCAGCATCAGCAATCCACTGACGCAACCATATGGCTCTGTGCGCAGACACAGCCATAGCCGTGGTCCTAGCATTAATATTGCCAATCTCTTTAAGGGAGTCACAGAGGACTCTTGTCGTGTCCAGAATGTGTTTTAGGAAAGTTACCAAAGTAACTAAGGTCATATAACCCGAAAGACTTTCCTGAATTTGAGTAGCCCAGGAATGAATTGCATGTGTCATTCAGCAACCTGCAATGACCGGTCTTTGAGCTACACCTGCAGCAGTGTAGATAGATTTCAGAGTGGTCTCAATTTTCCAATCTGCCGGGTCCTTTACCGTAAAGGAGCCCGGAGCAGGGAGTACCGCCTTTTTAGAAAGGTGAGAGACTGAGACGCCTACTGCTGGAGACTTTTCCCAGAATTTCCTGCCTTCAGGAAAAAATGGGAATGTATGCAAAAACCGTTTGGACACCTGATATTTCTTATCTGGATTCTTCCAGGTTATTTTAAATAAATCATCCAATTCCTTGGAGTCAGGAAATGTGACCGTCAGTTTGTCTTGTGGGAGGAAAAATGACTGCTGATTATTAGCATCCTCCAGGGGGAGCTTTAACACATCCTGAATAGCCAAACTGAGGGGTTCAATACACAGTGTAGGGGTGGAATACCCGTTTATGGGGTCCACATCATCCTGTATATCATCATCAGTATCTGACAGAAGGGCAGGTAAAGCACGTTTTTGTGGACCTGTAGTGGGAAGGGGGGGGATGTTTAGCAGCTAGATTTTTCACTGCTTGTTGCAGTTCCGAGTCTTATTGGCATTTGCAGTGAGTTGAGATGACATATCAGACATCATAGTTTTTATTGCCCCCAGCCAGGAAGGCTCTTGACTCTCCCCCACATTATCAGCATTTTGTGATGACTGACTACACTGCTCACATGAAATTGAGCCAGATGAGCTAGTGGGAAAATCTAGCATTACACACACCGCATAACATCTGTTTTACCATTGTGAAAAAGAAAAACAAGTATAATACACATACAACACAGCCTGAAATACAATACCAGCCTGCACTATTGCATGTGAGAGGAGACACAGGAGAGAGGACACCAGCGCACCCAACGCTGCACAGTCCCATTGAGGCTGTCAGTGTTTCACATAAACATATAAACACAGTGAGACTGTCTTTGAAATTCCCTCAGTGGGATGATGTTTGTGCACAATATAGCATCTCTTCCCCTCTACACCTGGTACCAGTGATCCAGCGTGTGACCGTGCTGTGTGAAGCTGCTGCTTATGCAGAGGAAGGCGCCAAAACGCTGCTAAGCCCGCTCTGATGTAGCTCCGCCCCCTCCCGCCATGGAGCCTGGAGCTACTGTGTAATCTTTATACTGGCCATATCTTCTAAGTGTTTGTAGCCTCACATAAATGCTTGGTACAAGGTATATTAGCCAGTCTCACGGAGGGGCCACAGCGGGTCCCCCCCCAGGAGGGACCCGTACGCCTCACCCGCGCTTCTGCCAAACAGTGAACCGGGGGACCCCCTAGCTGGGCCCCCGGTTTGTACTCACCACTGATTTCACCTTCAGGCAGAGTTAGGGGTGTGCGGAATGCCTTGCTGAACAAACAGCCCCTCAGGACTGTAGTCCTGCCAGCGGGGAAGCGGCTCTGCACCTCAAGAGGCCGGTGACCGCCCCCCCCCCCCCCAACTCACATGGCGCAGGTATGCTGTTGCCCAAACAGCATCCCGAAAGAAATAAAAGTTTAAAAGAATTTGAAGAAAAACTCTGGAGCTTGCAGAGTGCGCATTCTCTCCTGATGGCACTTTTTTCTAAACTGAGCTGTAGGAGGAGGCATAGAGGGGAGGAAGTTGAAGAAATTTAAAGTGCACTGGCTCCTTTGGACCTGTCTGTATCCTATCATACTAATCTGTCCTCAATATCCCTTATGGATGCTAGAGAAAAGGGATAAACGTATAGGGGTGAGCTACAACGGGATACAATTAAGGGGCACAGTCTACAAAGGGACAAACGTAAGGGAAGCATACTACAAAAGGGACAAATGTCGGGGAAGGGGCCCACTCTGGTGTGACATATGACATGGCGGAAAGGGGGTGGGATATGCTACAAAGAGACAACTGTATTGTGAATGCGCTTCCAAGGGATAAATATAAGGGAAGTGAACTCCCAAGGGATAAACACTTCCAAGTAATGAATGTAAATGCTGTGCAGTGCACAGGTTGAATGAAGAGGTGAGTAGATGAAGGTATTATGTTTAGAAAAAACAGAGATTAAGACTTCAAGGTAAATTTTTAGAATACTTACTAATTTTCACTTTATAAATTCACATGAATCTTACATTATAGTCACTACATATGGAAATGTTACTATAAATCGATAGGTACAGTAATAACACCTTCATCCATTAAAAAAATAAAATTCACTTGCCTCTTCAAATGTTAGGTATGTAAGTTCTGAGAAGCAAGAGAATTACAAAAGGAAACGCATACTAGTTCTAAGACAGGACCAGTAAAGTCATATAGAACTATTGTATGATACAAAGTAAACATAACAATCCATTTTATTAAGTTTATTCCATACTCACAATTTCCGCTCTTTGCTTCTGTGTCCCTGATTCTTCCAAAGCTTGAGACAGCTGCGTCTAGGACATTAACAGAAAGAGCACATCAGGAGATCCCCATAGTATCTAGGTGAGCACATATCAAACATACAACACCTAGACCAATTGTAACATATGGATCAGGGGACCTACAGCCTAACGCCCCCATTACAGAGCAGAAAATGGCAGAGCAAAGGACCAACCAAACCAACGCACAATGAGCTACGCTTTTCTTTATTTTCAATTACTAATCTTTAATAAGCCATATTTCCATCAATGTGGTATCATCATCTCGAAAGCCATATTGTATAAGATCAAGTGGGAAAAAATAAATAGGTCTGCCAAAAATAGAACATTAATTAAAAAAATAAAATCATTAGAAAGGGGATTAAAACCATTTAACATCCATTATGTTAGTTAGACAAAACAACCATCTTATCGGAAGACTCATTGTACAAATGTTTCTAGGTGTATTTACTTCTTCCCATCGAGGTTTTATTGTAAAGATTGATAAGCTCACATATAAATAAGTGCCGCAGCAAATTCATTTTCATTACTGTGCATTTAACTAGTCAATTTATCTTTTAAGTAGGATTCGGAATGCCGGAAGATTTTGGTCTAATGAGGATTCTGAACTGCACATAAAAGAAGCGGCTTCTATCGATATGGAAGGAAACAAAAACAGTTTTGGGCCAATTACCAAGCCTCTGAAATATTCAGAAATACATTTGAAGTCTGCTTTATTTGAACGTTAATTTCTGGCATTAGACAATAAGAGCTTAGAAAGCGTTATCAAGAGTTTCAGTTGAGAATATTTTCATTATGTATTCCCAGTTTATCTAAACCTCCCTCGCAGCTAATTCTAATAAAGCAAAGGAACACTAACACAAGTACTAATATATACAATTATCAGCAACTGGCACAGTAAGTCTATAGGATGCAAATAAAGGGACTGTAAACTTGTCAAAAATTTGGTGCGTCACAGAAAAGTAGATCCCATTAAATGTCTGAATTAGAGCTCCAACACAGAAAACTAACTGAAATCTGCAGCAGGAAAGAGTATGCCAGGTCTATTCCATGTCCTCATTTGATGGCTTGGATCAAAAAATAAACTGCATGGTAAGTAGCAAAGTATTTTGCATTTTTTTTTCTTTCATATAATACTTTTGTGAAACTAGGTAAAACAGGTAAAACTAGGGAAAACATTTCCATTTTCTTTTATTTCTCTTTGCTCCAAGAACCATACATATGGTACTGAAACGTCTGCACAGAAAGTCACTATCACTCTTACAAGCAAATACAGAACAGAGGGATGCAACCTAACGGATATGAGTTGTCACACATCTATCCATTTGTTGTATTTAGTTACATTAAATGTGGGGGGCTTTTTGAGCAACAATTACATTGATGTTAAATTAAATGCAAAAACACGGTCTCTTACTCTTGTTTCCTGCCCTCACAGCAACTAACCCACCAATTTCCCACTCCCCTCAACTTTAGCCTCACAGTTCCCCTTCTGCTTCACTGTTCATATTACAGCACCCCCCCACCAGTGTTTATCTCACAGCATTCCTACAGACCCCTTCACTGTCTACCTCACAGTACTCTCCCTAGTCCCTTCAATGCCCCACCTCACAGTCATTCTCCACTCCCACAACAGCTTAAATGTCCACCTCACAGCACTCTCTCCGGCCCCCAGCAACTTCAATCTTCAACCCACAGCACCAGAAGTAGACATTTTGGTGCCCTATGACAGAAAGAGCATTGGTGCCCCCCTCCATATATTTTAAATAGGGACAGCCCCTCCCTCTCCACCCCCAAAAAAGTGTGTGTTCATGTTTGAAAGTGGCGTGGTTGCTTTAATACCCCCAATTCACATTGCTGCCTCTTATTTACATTACACTACACAGTAGTGTTCCTTATACACACACACAGTAGTGATGCACCTTACACATTCCACACAGAAGCAGTGCACCTTACACATTATGCCCACACAGTACTAATGCCCCTTACACATGATGACCACACAGAACCCCATCCTCCTTTGTACATTATGCCACATGGTAGACCACCACCCCTTACACATTATGATACGGTTGGTTCTATATCGGAGGGGCTGAAGGGACCTTGTGACGTATTGAGGGGAGGAGCTACGTCACCAGGGGGAGGAGCTACGGGCGAACAGGGTACCCGAAAAGTACGCTCACCACGCTTCGGGCACGGTGGCTCGCTTCGCTCACCACCTAATTACTAAAGGTAATAGTTGGTGGCGTGGATAGTAGAGGAACTATCCCGCTGGCCTAGCACCTCCCCCTTGCGTCGTAACTCCTCCCCCTTACGGAAAAGGTCCCTTAGCCCACTTGATTCTAGCATCTACCATTATGATACACACATAGTAAACCTCCAAATTACATTATGCCAAATGGTAGAACTCCCCTCCCCCCTCCCTTTACACATTAAGCCACACACCCACAGTAGAAAATATCCCCCTCCTGGCTCTCTCTCTTCTAAATTAATTACTTTAATCACTTACACTAACTGCCCAGCCGTACACAGGTGATAGCTCCTCACAAGCCCAAGTATGTCACTTTTGAAGCATTGAGAGGAGAGTGATGATGACATCTCTCCCATTCCCTGCAAACACTGTAAAACTAGTAGCAATGAATGAGCCAGGCACACCACTATTATACATTGTAGCGGGCAGTGCAGCGGCACACACAGTGGGGATCATGGGTGGATGGAGCCAGTTCCGCCCAAAGGGCATATGTGCTATGTGCAAGGCATTGACCGCACCACTATAGTTATGGCCCCGCATGGCACTCCCAATGACCCTTTCACGGCACTACCACTTCCCTTAAATGTCCATCCTACTGCACTCCTTTCTCCCACCTTTAACTTGGCAGCAAAATTACCTGATTTACTTTAGTGTGTTTCTATTGCTGTTCCTTCCTATTGCTTGACAGCAGCTGCCATCAGACTAGGAAAAGGAGCTAAGAGAGGCAGACCTGTCACCTGCTGGAATACTCTGATTGTAATTATAGCACACTGCACAGTGAGAATGGACGGGACGGTGTATCCGCAGCAGCTGATGTTCTACCTGCTGCCCATCCCCCCACCTGCAGCCAGTCACATATATGCAGAGCTCGGCCGCGAGTGGTCCTGTAAAACTAAAAGTGCACTGGCCCGGGGCACACTTGGCACCCTGACGCTCATCTCAGACTGCCACTGTTGATGCAAGAAATTTCTTTGTGTCACAGCACTTACAGTGCCTCTAAGCCTTGAGTTGCGACCTAGCTTATGGGTACAGGTTTCACCTTGCAAAGAATATTCCCCTTTGTGCCACTTCGGATAACAAGCTGTGCTGAGAGTTGTAGTGTTATTTGCTTTTGCATACACCATATTGTACTGTTACACCAACTAATGTGTTATTCTTGCCCTCTGTATGGCGCTGTGGACCAAAGTTTAATAATATATTGTACGTGAAGAAAGCTATATTACCTTACCTTTGATTGGGATGCACATTACTATTTATGGTAGGCAATCTTTGGTCACTCTTCTGCACACCTCTTTTAGGTGTAAGGAGAAATGAGTGGGGATACTGGTCGCAACTGTTACGGTGGTACACTGATTACATCAGTAAGAATTTAAGCCTACCTCCAAAAATATTATATACTGTTAAGTGAAGACTTCGAAACCTTTGACATAAGACAGTGTGTCAGCACACATATGTACGACACAGGACTACATTTGTATATATAGGGTTAAGTATGGGTGACCGGCAGTTGGTAGATCGCTGGTCTCCATACCGACGCCGGGATCCCAGTGTTTAGAATGTCGTGGGGGGGGGGGCAAGCAGAATGAAACCCCTTGTGGGATCACCGCGCTCACCACGCAGCGGGCTCGGTGGCTTGCTGTGTTCGCCATAGGTTCTATTCCCACTATATGGGTTTTGTGGACACCCGCGAGTGAGAACAGACCCTGTCGGCATGCCGACTGTTAGGCTTTCCACCAGGCGGGATTCGGGCGTCTGTATAGTGGCCAGTCACATAACCACATCCCCTACCAACTACCCCTGTTTAAGGAGGAGAGTAAAGATTTTAAAAGTGGCAGTTCTGTAGCATTTTTAGGAGATGGGAAGTGGGAATACAAATATATTATATTTTATATGACACTTTGAAATAAAAGGTAATATTTGTGTTTGCTACATATATTGGGGGTCATTCCGAGTTGTACGCTCGTTATTTTTTTTTCGCAACGGAGCGATTAGTCGCTAATGCGCATGCGCAATTGTCCGCAGTGCGACTGCGCCAAGTAAATTTGCTATGCAGTTAGGTATTTTACTCACAGCATTACGAGGTTTTTTCTTCGTTCTGGTGATCATAATGTGATTGACAGGAAGTGGGTGTTTCTGGGCGGAAACTGGCCGTTTTATGGGAGTGTGTGAAAAAACGCTACCGTTTCTGGGAAAAACGCGGGAGTGGCTGGAGAAACGGAGGAGTGTCTGGGCGAACGCTGGGTGTGTTTGGGACGTCAAACCAGGAACGAAACTGACTGAACTGATCGCAGATGCCGAGTAAGTCTGGAGCTACTCAGAAACTGCTAAGAAGTGTCTATTCGCAATTCTGCTAATCTTTCGTTCGCAATTTTGATAAGCTAAGATTCACTCCCAGTAGGCGGCGGCTTAGCGTGTGCAAAGCTGCTAAAAGCAGCTTGCGAGCGAACAACTCAGAATGACCCCCATTGAGCGTTTCCTCGCACTATTTAACATAGGTGTGTCCTGGAATCCAAATGAGCAGGGCAGAAGGGTCTCAGCCACTATTACATTTAGATCAGTGATGTGCATTACCACTGGGACAAACATACATTTTTCATGGATTTTAAGCAGCATTCTTTTTAACAAAGTGGAATCCAAGCTAACGCATGAAAAATGCATAGGAAACACATGCATTACGAGGAGAGAGAGACTGATGAGAAAGAGCAGAGGTGCTAAAAGGACGAAGATATAGTAGAGAACAGAGAGGAGGAAACAGCATGAAACCATATACAAGAAGAAAGGTTGCAGGACTGCCCATAAATAAAGATTTGCTTATCTGAGAAGGTTACAGTAATCTCTTCAACATTCCAGTGGCAAGCTTTATATTTTTAAGCTACCCAAATAAACAATGAACCAGTCTCCTCAATACAGAAATACAAAGCCATTTTGTCTACCCGGAAAAAGACTAACAAGAAAAACAAACAGTATTAGTGTTATGGACCTCACTCCCAAGAACAGAAAACAGTAGTTGCAAAGTACACAAGTCAAGTTAAAATATAAAACATAATTTTTCTTAATGACTAATAAAATCATAGAAAACCTCACAAAACAAACACATAAAAACAAAAGAAAGAAAATAGTTTAAAACAAAAGAAAGAAATAGTCAGGGGTTATATGTCACAATATGAAGAGGCTCAATGCTTACTTATACCACATGGTATTGAGTAAATCACTAATACCCCTTTCACATCGCACTAAAAACCCGGTATCGACACGGCATATTGCCGTGTCGAAACGGGTCAGTGTGCGATGTGAAAGCTCCTTTTCAGAATCAGCGGGTCGCCTGACCCGGTAATTCAACCCGGTAAAAAAGAAGGGTTATTAGGTTGATTACCGGGTCAGGCGCAGTGTGAATGGGAGCCGTTCCGATGCGACACGGCTCCCATTCACAGCATAGGGAGAGGCGGCGCAGGAGATGAGCTCATCTCCCAGCGCCGCCTCCACCCTCGCCCCTGCTGCGCCCTCCGCTGCTATGGCAACCGACCCGGTATATTGCCGGGTCGGAAAGCCAGCAACGGAGCGCAAATGCCGGATCCCACCCGGTAAGTACACGTTTCTCTTACCGGGTAGGATCCGGCATTTGCGATCTGAATGCAGCATAACCTAAATAACATGCACAATTGGATTATACATGATTTATAGAGCCACTAATCAAGGCTACAATAGTCTGATGTCTACATACCATATATTATACAAGTTACCAGTCCATCAAAATGACGGAACATCGTAACAGTAATGTCAGCATCGGCGGCTCTGTGCTCCCAAATAGAGCAACACTTTAATTGCTCTGTCGAGCACAATCTAGTAGAGGTTAGTAGCAGCGTTAGCATTTTATTATATAGGATGGTCATTGCCATTTCTTGTGGTGGGCGAGCTATGCGACCGTACGGGGTGCCCGCCGTGGCACTTTAGGTCCCCTATCCTGCTCCCCCTACTCCCTAGTAGTCGCTTAGGGGGAGGCAGAGTTTCGCGGAATGATACGGGTGCGTCATTACGTCACGATGCAACCGCATCATTCCACGAAACTCCGCCACCCTAGCAGAGTATTACCCTTGGCAACAAGCAAGGATCCAAGAGCATGAAAACCCTGGCAACAAGCGTGACACCCAGCATGTGAAACCCCTGGTAACGAGCATGACACCCCTGGCAACAAGCAGGTAATTTAAAAGTAATTAGAAGCTTTACTGTAGGGCATAATGTATCACGGGCATTGCGGTGTATGGCATTATATGGAGCAACGGGCATTACTGTGTGGGGCTTAATAAGGTGGAATGTTTTTCTATTTCCAGGTGGCTGAGGTCTGTTGTTGCAGGGTCACAAACTAGGGTGTAAGGTAGTCTTTTCCTGCGAGACTTTACTTTAGTGAAGCCACGCCCATTTAGTGAGGTCACGCCCCCTCAGCACAAAATAGCGTTTTTTTAATGTCTATTGGGGGGGGGGGGGGGGCATTTTTTAATGTCTATTGGGGGGTTGTTTTGTAGGAATTTCTATGATTTTATTTATCATTAATAAAAGTTATGTTTTATATTTTAACTTGACCTGTGCAACTTATAGCTACCCTTTTTCTGCTCTCTGGAGTGTACACACTATGATAGTAAGTGGCATCTCTTCATATCCGAATTGAACAACATTGAAGAGAGTATCAAGATAATCTGTGCAGTTGTTCTTTTTCTATAGTACTGTACATATCAAGTCTTTCACTTTGCCGGGGAACGTCCTGCCCCCTAGGTCATCTAGTGGATACGGGGTGACACCGCAAAGCATAGTAAAAATTGGATGGTTTCTTACGGTCTCAATCTCCCCAAAGAAATTTACAGTTTTTAAGGGTGCATCTAGTTTTAGAACGTGGCACAACCTATTTTGCAATCATTACTATGAGCTCTCAGTACAAAACACTGCTTTGTTATAAGCGCATTGACAAAATGTCCCATCTAGATGTGTTTGCAAGACCTCAAGGGTTTAGTGCAGATTTATTATCAGTGTTTTCAGTGGCTCTGCAGCGAGCAGGCGCAGTGCAGAAATGAAACATTTAGTACATAGCAAATTAGAGTTACAGGTCTGATTTGTGATGCAGATTTGTAATGGCGAATCGCTATTCTTAACATGTTCTCTTCCAGCGCTCACAAGTGTTTACTGGCCATTTTAATGCAGATGCAAATGTGCAATTAGTAAGCAATCAAACCCAGGCAGTGTCTGTCTTACTGGACTATCGATGTACATTTAGGACAAGCATTCCAAGGCACAATTCACCTTGTCAGATCAGATCATTAACATAAAGCGACATCAACATGCTAATCGACCTGCCTAAAAATACAATAATCAATTTTGATTGAGCTGGAAATGTAACCAATACATACCACTTGATGTGTCTGGTTTATTAAAGTGCTACATGATAAATACTTCCTAAAATATCTCTCTACATGTATAATTACAAGAGGCTTTGGCAATAGAAAAATAAAGTATAGGCTGAAAAGATGGGGGTCATTGCTACACATTTATGAAAGAGGCAAAAACAGCGGCAATTTAAAGGTTTAATCCATCCTTCTAATAAAATCTTTTAACATTCAAGCTCCTCCTTTACCTTGAACTATGGGAGTCTCTCCTAAAGGGACACCATCTCTATGCTGCTCATGGGCTCACAAGGTCATGGGTTCGATTAACAACTTGGCCCTGACTGTGTGGAGATTGTATATTCTCCCTGTACTTGTGTGGGTTTCCCCCGGGTACTCCAGTTTCCTCCCACAATCCAAAAATATACTGGTGGGTTAATTGGCTTCCAACAAACAATTAACCCTAGTATGTAAGTGTGTATGTACATGGGCAGACTAGATGGGTCAAGCGGTTCTTATCGGTCTTCAAATTCTATGTTCCTATAGGACCATTGAATCCATAGTCTGAAGCAGACAAATGACATAAGCATAAAGTTGAGGACTTTGCTTGGGGAGGCCCAATGAAAACATGACCTCAATTATGCAGTGCAAGACCCAAGCACACTTCTCAACATAAAGGTGGAAGCAGGGCCGCCCTCAGGGTGGGGTTCCCGGGACTGGCCCTGACAGAACGAGAGGCATGCCAATGGATGTGTAGATGGATCACTGTGGCGTGGGGTCCCAGGTCGGGAAGCCTGGTACTAAGAAATAAAAAAAAAAAATTATAGTTTTTTTTTAATCATTATTAATAATAAAAGGCGCGCGTAACAAAAAACATGTGCCATACAGCTGTCAGATACAGGGGCAACATCCATAAGACACAAGAGAAGGTAAGAGGTTGCAGGGACTGGAGCTGGGATACAGATGGGGGGGGCTGGAGAGACAGAAGGGGGGGCTGGAGATGGAGAGAGAGAAGGGGAGGGGGGGGGCTGGAGCTGGAGAGACAGAAGAAGTGGAGGGGGGGCTGGAGCTGGAGAGACAGAAGGGGGGGGGCTGGAGCTGGAGAGACAGAAGGGGGGGCTGGAGAGACAGGAGAAGGGCTGGAGCTGGAGAGACAGAAGGGGGGGGGCTGCAGAAACATGTGAGATGAGGCTGAAGAGAACTGAGGGAAAGTGACGAAAAAGTATTCTCAACTGGCATGATTACTGGTCCTATCTGCTTTGCAACCCCCCCAGCTGTGTTACTGCACATACAGAGGTGGAGTAGGAAGGATGGGGGCGGCACCATAGCCTAAATCACCTTCGGATGTGTGGAGGGGGAAGGGGGGCCTCAAGTCTACACAAATCATTATTTTTAGTTACAGTATGCCATCAGTGAACTCATCACAAGGCTAATATATATATATATATATATATATATATATATATATATATATATATAAAATATATTAAAATAAATAATATCATCACCTACTCAAGATGTCCTACTCTAACATACCCACTACTGTCATATTTGGATAGGAGACCATATTGTTTGAACAGAAAAAATCTAGAAGCAAGAGTTGCAGTTACCACATTGATCCTAAGCATGCATCACATTTATTTCTGGCTCAGTCAGCACAGAGTAAAGACAAATTGCTGCTATTTCCCATAACAGCACAACTGCTGCAATTTTCCCTGGTGGGCGAGTTGTGGAAATCGGGAATATTAAAAAAGTTTAAAATCTCAATTCCCCAATCATTAACAGTCGGGATCGGTAAATCTGGGATAGAAATAATAGGATTACAGTACCTACCGGTAAATCCTTTTCTCCTAGTCCGTAGAGGATGCTGGGGACTCCAAAAGGACCATGGGGTATAGATGGATCCGCAGGAGCCTGGGCACACTATAAAGACTCAAACTGGGTGTGAACTGGCTCCTCCCTCTATGCCCCTCCTCCAGACCTCAGTTAGAAAACTTGGCCCAGGAGAGATGGACATTTCGAGGAAAGAATTTATAATTTAAACACAGTGAGTGTTATACCAGCTCACACCCAACATACCGCAATACATGGCCTTCAACAGAAAACCAGCCCATGGTATGATAAACATACAGCCATATGCTGAGAGAATATGTAACAACCTGTGTGTCAACCCAACCAATAACAAGAAACCACATGCCATGGCATGAACAACGTCAGCAATAGCGTGACAGATAAGAAATACCAGAAAGTGCCACCAAAATCAATAACTGCAGACAGTACGCACTGGGACGGGCGCCCAGCATCCTCTACGGACTAGGAGAAAAAGATTTACCGGTAGGAACTAAAATCCTATTTTCTCTTACGTCCTAGAGGATGCTGGGGACTCCAAAAGGACCATGGGGTCTATACCAAAGCTCCAGAACTCGCGGGAGAGTGCGGACGACTCTGCAGAACCGCTTGAGCAAACATGAGGTCCCCATTAGCCAGGGTATCAAATTTGTAGAGCTTAGCAAAGGTGTTTGAAACCCGACCAAGTAGCCGCTCGGCAAAGGTAACCCGCCGAGACACCTCGGGCATCCGCCCAAGAAGAGCCCATTTACCTAGTAGAATAGGTCTCCCCCGACTTCGGTCACGGCAATCCAGCCGCAAACTAGCACGCTGAATCGTATCACAGATCCAGCGTGTAACAGACTGCAGAGACGCAGGCACCCCAAGCACGCTGGGATCATACCAGACAAACAGAGTCTCTTTTACCCCAAACTGAGCCCAGTTGGTGACATAAATCTTCAAAGCCCTGACTACATCGAACGACGTAGAATCAACCAATGTTGAAGTTACCACAGACATCAAAATAGGCAGGTTTTCGATCAACACCGAAAACCCGGAGAAGACTGACTCAGCTGAAAGACTTCCGCAGGAACCTTCTTAGATTCACACTAAGAACATATTTACGCCAAATACTGTGGTAAGGCTTCGCCTATACTGCCTTTCTAGCCTAAAGAAGTGTGGAACTGACCACACTGGGAATACCCATTCAGACTAGGATATGGCGTTCAACCGCCATGCCGTCAAACGCAGCCGCGGTAAGCCCTGATACACGCCCCGATCTCGATGTAAGAGTTCCTCCTGAAGAGGAAGAGGCCAAGGATCTTCTATGAATAAATCTTGAAGAACTGGATACCAAGCCCTCCTTGGCTAGACCGGAACAATGAGGATCGCCGGAACCTCTGACCCTCTTACGTTTATCACCTTCAGCAGAGTGAAAGCGGAGGGGACACAAAGACCGACTAAAAACACCCAAGGTGTCACGAGGGCGTCCACTGCTATAGCTTGAGTGTCCCTTAACCTGGAACCATATTCCTGAGGTCTCTCGTTGAGGTGAGCGTCAACATGTCCAAATGAGGCATTCCTCAAAGACTTGTCACGTCTGTGAAACTTCTCGATGACGACAATATTTCTCCCGGATGGAGAGCGCGTCTGCAGAGGAAATCTATTTCTCCGTCATTTGCATCCGGAACGAAAACTGCTAATATAACGTATACCAGTCTTTCCACCCAGCGGAAAACTATTTCAGCTTCTGCCATTGCCGCTTTGCTCCTTGTTCCGTCCTAGCGACTTACATACGCCGCTGCTGTGAAGACATCCGACAGAATCAACACGGGTAGATCACGAAGAATATGTTCGTTGAAAACAGCTCTTAATTCAAGAAAGCTTATTGTAGATAAGCTTCCCAGCTTGACCCTTTCTTCTGGAAACACTTCCCATGCAAGGACTGCTCCCCAGCCTCAGAGATCTGCGGATCTAATCCTGGATCCCGAACCTTCGTCCCTCCAGGAGGTGAGAACTGAGCAGACACCACTGAAGTGATAACCTGGCCATTAGAATTATATTCCGGTGCATGTGCCGGTGAGACCCGGACCACATTCCCAACACGTCCCGTGAAAATCACTCTGGCATTCGACTTGCTCACCGAAAAGGCCTCCTAGGCCGCACCCAACTTCTTCATCAACGGAACATATTGATGGAGTGGCACTGCAAATCTGATCCGACTCAGGATCCTCAGACTTCTTCCCACAGGAAAACACAGAACCTCAACCGTTCCATATCAACCTTGACACCACCTGCGACATCTGCGTCGTTGGGAACAACAACCCTTCCCTGTGTTGAAGAACAGTCAGAGAGAAACAACGATTTGCACCACTTGTTTCTTGACCTCGCCTCAATCAGGTGAACATCTCAGTACAGAATAACAATGGCTCATACTATTGAAAGAAAACCATCATACTACCATCACTCCAGTGAAATGGCAAAGACAATCCTGGCTTTACCTCCAGGTAATGTGAAGGCGTAGAACAACGCAGGTAAAAAAAGAAAAAAAAAATATTATTTTTTATAACCGGGACAGGAGGACAAGGCCCTGAACCTGGCGCACCTCTGTATGGTGTCGCGTACTACCTCCCCTTCCAGAGGGGCAACGGCAATATCCATTAGAAAATCAGTGAGGCGAAACATCTGTAACTCCAGAATGTCCCCCTTTGGATTCCATAAATAACTCACTGGTCCTAGTCTATTCCCAGACTAAGTGAAAGTAGTAACTGAGTCCTCACCGGAGCGGGGTCCTGCCATATAGACTCTGCGACATGCAGTGTATGTGGTAGAAACAGAAACGACATCCTCTTCTGCGAACCTAATAAGGCTGCAGAACTCTTACCTTTTCACCTTCCACAGGCTGTACAGAAAAGTAAAAGAGAACTGTATCGAACCGATTAAAATGACTGCATCCCACAAAAGAATACGTCACCAACCGTTGTGAGGGAAACTAACTCCCGAAGTTAGATTTACTAGGAATATCCCCCGAGATTGACTGAACTGAGGTATCCCCCCAAACAGCGGGACACCGTCCCAGGGAAAAAGTCCAGTAACTCTCGGAGTCAGCCTCAGCATTCCCCCGGCCACACTTACAGTATACGTACGGCAGCCTGCCGCAATGTTATAGAGAAGAACCAACTTAAGGAACCTCCCCTCTCTCTTTAGGGTAAATCTATCTGATATCTTACCGAATACAAACACTCCCTCATGTGCATGTAATGCAAATAAGCCCAAAGCATAGAAATATAATATCACTTAGCTTTCCTGTATACAATCCTTTGAGATAGGGCCCCGTGTCGACCAGGCGTCGACCATCACAGTATTCTATCCGTGGCGGGAAAAGAATAAACCTTCGGACTTCTGGAGAGGGTGTGAGTCATGGCCGACCTAGAGCTTTATCAACAGAGCGACCAGCACATGAGAAGGAATACTATTACTTCAGTATTCATTACAAATCATAATATGAATATACATATTGTAATACACATATCCTAAATATATATATAACATACATATAAGCGGATTGTCCGGAGCCTTCGGGTCCCCAGTGACATTAATGTGTTCTGAACGTGTATGACCATGTACTGAAAAGCGCCAGTTGTGGATCTACCAGGAAACATTATAGTCAACAGAAAACCCTAGTATTCGTCGACAGCAGGGATTAGTAACCAGGCAAAATTTTATTCTTGCGACCCCAAGGGGTCCGAGGGAAGTATACATATACAAATATCACTCCCCTACAAAACTACCATGTCTGTGCTTAAGCTACAGGCCCATGGAACCTTACCATACATATACCTATAAAGTATATACACAGGTATAAGTCAGTTACAGCATGTCCATTTACACCCGGTGATAACAGTTGGTGCCGATAGGGTCACCCACATACTACTGTGCCTCCCATATAGTATTTACTTTCCACAAGCATACCACTACCGACCTGATCAAGCACCCACATACATCGGCGATGCAGACAGTGAACCCCATTGGTGTTTATGACAGAACACTCACGCCTGTCGACACAAGTGAACTAAAGTGGGTATAACTGACAGGGAGCACACAGAAAATACACACCAGAATGATTTCATACTCATCTCTGAATCAACTAGTGTTATATATGTCCCAATAACACTAAAAGACTGTGCCCCCCCCCCTTTGGCGGGGACAGAGAGAAAATGGCGCTGACTCCAGTGTGTGTGAAGGCTAAGCCCCGCCCCCCTCGGCGCGCTCTAGCCCCGTTATCTTATATATGCAGGCCAGGGATCGTATATAGTGTGAACACACTATATACCCCCTGAAAATGCTGTTCAGGGTGCCCCGCCCTGCACCCAAGTAAATCATTGGTGTGTGGGAGCACCGGCGCGCCGCGCGACCGCCGCTATGAACTGGCAGGGTATCGCACGCGGCGCCCGTAGCTTCAGTAACTGCTGCCCAAGGCGCTCCCCCCCAGCGCCCTGCACCCTACGAGTACCCCTGGCGTGTGGGAGGACGGAGCGCAGCGCGACCGCTGCTGTGAACTGGCGGGGGTCTCGTACGCGGCGCACGGGGCCCGTAGTATTCTTTTGCCAGTTAAAACCTTGACCTCAGTAACTGCTGCCCAGGGCGCTCCCCCCCAGCACCCTGCACCCTGTGAGTGCCGTTGGTGTGTGGGAGCATGGAGCGCTGCGCTAACCTCTGTAACTGAAGTCTTCTGCCGTCTTCAGTACTTCTCATACTCACCCGGCTTCTTTCTTCTGGCTTCTGTGAGGGGGGTGACGGCGCGGCTCCGGGAACAAGCAGCTAGGTGCACCAAGTGATCGAACCGTCTGGAGCTAATGGTGTCCAGTAGCCTAAGAAGCCCTTGAACTAAGAAGAAGTAGGTCTGCTTCTCTCCCCTCAGTCCCTCGAAGCAGGGAGCCTGTAGCCAGCAGGTCTCCCTGAAAATAAAAAACCTAACAAAGTCTTTTCAGAGAAAATCAGTAGAGCTCCCCTAGTGTGTGTCCATTCACTCCTGGGCACAAAGTCTAACTGAGGTCTGGAGGAGGGGCATAGAGGGAGGAGACAGTTCACACCCAGTTTAAGTCTTTATAGTGTGCCCAGGCTCCTGCGGATCAGTCTATACCCCATGGTCCTTTTGGAGTCCCCAGCACCCTCTAGGACGTAAGAGAAAACTAGTAATGAACAATAAATCTTTAAATTAACAATTTCCACAACGGATTGCTGATCATCAATGGCTGGCAATTGAATAGGCAGTTTCTTTATGGTCGGGGAATTGGACAAATGGGGCTAGATGTGTGAGGGCCTTAAGAGTATGTCAGGCACCTAGTGATCAGTCTGCTTCCTCCTGATGTCATTGTTCTATGAGAGAGTTTCCACATCTCCTCTTTAAATATTTGAAACTTCTGCCTGCACAGTAAGTCGCCCCTCATACAGCAACTGATCAGTGTGTCAGCATGGTGTATGAAGGAATCAATGTATTTACAGTGAATTATTATTCCACTTGTAGAGTTTAGATTTTGTGGGATCTTCCCCGATAATGAATTCCCTTACACTACCTATTATTAAATCCCTGATTAAAGTTTAAGGCATGTCAGTTTTCTAATGACACACATGGGAAGTTTATCTGGATGAAATTCAGCGAGGACTACATTAGTTCATTCTAGTTCTTTCAATGCCATTTGCTAGAAAGCACTTGAAGTTCTTTTAAAATAAAAAAACAACATATATTTATATATATGAATATTAGAAAGTTTTAAACAGAATATATAATGGAAATTGAGGATTAAAGAATTTATTTTCATGCATTAAAGATGATCTGTCATAACTCACAGGGACACATCTTACATTCAGATCCGGTAAAGTTGGAGCTGTCAACATCAGACTGAGGGGCAGATTTATTAAGCTCGGTGAAGTGATAAAGTGGAAGGTGATAAAGGACCAGCCAATCAGATTTTAACTTCCATGTCACAGGCTCAGTTTGAAAAATGACAGTTAGGAGCTGACTGGCTGGTCCTTTATCACCCTCCACTTTATCACTTCACCGAGCTTAATAAATCTGCCCCTGAATCACCAATTAGTGATTATAATTATGGACTTGAAATTCTAAAACCTCCATGACCTGCAACTTTACAAACTGATCACTAATTAGCACCTAACCTGGTGGTAGAGTGGAAGGTTTATTTGGCTATGTGGTACATGCTAAATTACCGGTTGAGGGGGAGGGAGCTATGACAGACATATTATAGAGCGATCAGAGGTTTTCAGAAACATTGAGGCAACAAAAAAAAACAAAAAGTTCAAATGGATGTTGTTCTGACCATCAGTCTCCATGCCAAAGTCAAGCACGCGTGTGGTCTGGAACAGATAGGTATAATCTACCATTGGAGTACACTGGCATTTACATGTCAAATATATATATTTTTTCTCTATTAGACTCTCCCGGACCCAGCAAAGCTTCAAACGATCACAAAAAACTCATCTGTCGTCAAAGCGTACTCTCCCCCAAACCGCTGCCTCATGCCTCGGCCATCTCTGCCTTTCTTGCTTCCTGCCACAAGGCAACCTTCAATTTGCTTGCGCCTCATGTCACCGGTTTCCTCTCTCTCCTTAGATTGTAAGCTCCTTGGAGCAGGGGGTTCCTCCCTCCTGATCTCACAGCCCTCTTCTCTTGCATTTCAATTACAGCTCTCTCCTACTCAGTGACTGTCTATACTATACCTGCATTTCCTCTCGCTCGTGACCATTCATCTCTTCCAACAGCTGCCTGCCCCTAGTAGTACGCCAATTACTCCATTACTTCCTGACATCTCAGCTGTAGTGTGTACCGAGTACTGTGATGCTAATTGTTACCTATGTTATAACCTCTGTTTCTGTAACCTTAAGTTCTGTGTACACTGCATTGTTCTAACGTCTGCCATATGCAAGGCGCTGTGAATCACTTGTGGTGCCTTATAATTAAAATGTAATAAGGACGATAGGTACAAAAGATCGACAGGGTCAACAGGTAAACAAGTGGGGGGTTTTTTTTGGGGGGGGGGTTTGGGTGTCATTTTGTACGTATCGAAACACAATTAGTGGAAACGTGTACCCTCTCGGGCTCGCTTTGCACACCATGTTGTGTGAAAGGTTAATAGTCCCAATTGTAGCCCACATGGATAGCAAATAAAGTAAAAGTTAGAAAAGCATGACCCCCCCCCACACACAAAAAAAAAAACTTATGTCGTCCATTTGTGTGTCGACCTTAACAAACTGTCTACGTTTTACCTGTCGACCTAATGCAAATTGACCATATGGGGTCGATCAGTACATTGAAAACACCCACAAATATACCCAAGTGCCAGCAGTAATTTGAATCTAATTTGGGGATTCTATAAAAGCTCTTCCGTACCCTATATACACAAGGAAATGGAAACCAAATCTTACCTTCGTTAGAGTACAGTGTAAAAATACAGTATACAGGTTTCCACATACCCCATCCCCATATTGCACCAAATAGCCCCATTTCGTGCACCACAGATTAAGCAGCACCTTGTGACCTATTCTAAAATCTGTCTTAACCTGCTACTTTAGACCACTACAGTAGCAATAAAAAAAATTATATATATATATATATATATATATATATATATATATATACACACACACACACACACACACACACACACACACACACACAAGTTAAGAC
The DNA here is from genome assembly GCF_028390025.1 of Pseudophryne corroboree. Taxonomy (NCBI): domain Eukaryota; kingdom Metazoa; phylum Chordata; class Amphibia; order Anura; family Myobatrachidae; genus Pseudophryne; species Pseudophryne corroboree. Next base: position 391,550,967 of record NC_086450.1, read on the forward strand.
AGAAAATTCAGGGGGAAAAAACAGGAATCTGGGTATTGTAGCGATTCGTGCCTTAAATCGCTGTGCTTAATCTGCTACATTATAACACTTCCTTTGTGACTGAAGATACTAATTCGAAACACAATACTTAGTACACTGTCACTAGTTAATACACTAATAACGAATTAAGATCCAGAACTCAGGAAAACTTACTCTAGCATGGGAATCACAAATAGTGGGGGAGCGACTAAGTTGCACCAAGAGCACAAAAGAGATAGGTAGATGTATGAGGAGGACACAGCCTTACAGTAAGATCAGTTCATAGATCAAACTGGAGCAAACATGTGGCACTCTTCATCCTCAACGCCAAAGCCTGTCCCTGATTTACACAGGCAAAAAATGTACATGTCATAGGCAACATATTTCAAGAGCTGTGTAACTCAAGAAGATGCATCACGCAGAGCATGCTGCATGCATTAGCGTTTCCATACTTGCACAATTATGCCACTGACCTGCTTCTCCAATCCCAGAATCCATGCAAAACTCAGCACGGATGCCAGTTGTGTACAAATGTTTAAAGTTTACAGACCTCCGAATAAATTTGCCCAGTTGGTAACTTATACCCCTCTCACACAAAAAGTGAAATTACTGGGTGAAGAAGTTCTACCCGGTAATTTGCCGTTAAACACAAGTTAATTTTTCTGTGTGAAGGTGTCAACCCGGGTTGAATTCCCAGGACCTCGAACCAGGAATTTACCAGGGTCAGAGACCTGGGAATTTCGACCCAGGTTGACACTTTCACACAAACAAAAATCGGATTTTAATTACCTACCGGTAAATCCTTTTCTTGTAGTCCGTAGAGGATACTGGGGTTCCATTTAGTACCATAGGGTATAGACGGTAGAGATGAGCGGGTTCGGTTTTACTCGGTTTTACTCGGTTCTCAAAACGGCATCTAATTGGCTCACGGATGTCACGTGTTTTGGATAGCCAATAAGATTCGGTTTTGAGAACCGAGTAAAACCGAGTAAAACCGAATCCGCTCATCTCTAATAGACGGGCCCACTAGGAGCCATGGGCACAATAAGAATTTGATAGTGTGCGCTGGCTCCTCCCTCTATGCCCCCCTTCTACCAGACTCAGCCTAGGAAACTGTGCCCGAGTAGAGGGACATACTTTGAGAGAAGGAGAGATAAAGATAGTGGTGAGATTCCGAACCAGCACACACAAACAGAGGAAAGCTATGCTAACCCAACATTAAACAGGAACAGCAACACACAACATCACACGCACTCACAACATCCAAAGACTTTGAAGTAGCGGAAGTGTCGGTGATAACTGGAACCACAATAGGTTGGTTGATGTGAAACGCAGAAAGCAATTTCTTTTCCGAAAGTGGAAGAGTTCTGAGTTCAGCTCTGTGTTGTGAGACACAGCCCCCAGCTCCGATACACGTCTTGCTGAAGCCACAGCCAACTTCCACTTAAGATATTTTACGTCCATCTCCTGTAATGGTTCAAACCAGTCCGATTAAAGGAACTGCAGCACCAAATTGAGATCTCAAGGTGCCGTGGGAGGCACAAAGGGAGGTTGGATGTGCAGAACATATTTCAAAAATGTCTGTACCTCAGGGAGAGAAGCCAATTGTTTTTGAAAGAAAATGGACAAGGCCTAAATGTGGACTTTTATGGAGCCCAGACATAGGGCAACATCCACACCTGCCTGCAGAAAAAGCAGGAAACGTCCCAGGTGAAATTCCACCGCAGAATAAGTTCTGCTCTCACACCAAGAGACGTATTTCTTCCAAATACGGTGGTAATGTTTAGACGTTACCCCTTTCCTGGCTAGGATCATAGTCAGGATAACCCTGTTAGGGATCCCTCTTGGCTAGAATCATCTGTTCAACTTCCATGCCGTCAAACGTAGCCACGGTAAGTCCTGATAGACGAACAAGCCCTGTTGCAGAAGATCCTCGCGAAGAGGTAGAGGCCACGGACCTTGAGGAGCATCTCCAGAAGGTCCGCGTACCAGGCCCTTCTTGGCCAGTCCGGAGCAAAGAGTATTGCTTGAACCTTTTCCCATTTTATTCTTTTGAGAATTCTTGGGATCAGAGGAAGTGGAGGAAACACGTACACCATCTGATAGACCCATGAAGTTGTCAGAGCGTCTACCACCACTGCCTGTGGGTCTCTCGACCTGTAACAATACAGCTTGAGCTTCTTGTTGAGACGAGAGGTCATCATGTCGATGTGTGGATATCCCCACCGACGTGTCAAGCACCTGAACACTTCCGGGTGAAGGCCCCACTCCCCCGGGTGCAGGTCGTGTCTGCTGAGGAAGTCTGTTTCCCAGTTGTCTACTCCCAGAATAAAGACCGCTGACAACGCCACAGCATTTATTTCTGTCCAGAGGAGAATTCTTGACACCTGAGACCTTGCTGCTCTGCTTTTCGTTCCGCCCTGTCGGTTTATGTACTTCACTGCAGTCACATTGTCCAACTGGACCTGAATAGCCCGTTCGTGAAGAAAATCAGAGGCCTGCAGAAGGGCGTTGTATATGGCCCTGAGTTCCAGAATGTTGATTGGAAAGGTGACTTCCTGACTTGGTCATCTTCCGTGAAACCCCCTGGGTGACCCCCTGGGTGACTGTTCCCCAACCTGAGGCTTGCGTCCGTGGTTAACAGAATCCAGTTCTGAATTCAGAACCTCCAACCCTCGACGAGGTGAGAAATCTGTAGCCACCACAGAAGGAAGATCCTGGCTTTTGGCAACAGACGGATCCTATGGTGCATGTGAAGATGCAATCCGGACCATTTGTCCAACAGATCGAGCTGGAAGGGTCTTGCGTGAAACCTTCCGTTTTGAAGCGCCTCGTAAGAGGCCACCATTTTCCCCAGAAGGCGAATGCATAGATGCACCGAGATCCGGGTTGGCTTCAGGACATCAGGAACCATCGACTGGATTACCAATGCCTTTTCCAATGGAAGGAACACTTTCTGCGTCTCCGTGTCCAGTATCACTCCCATGGAATAGGAGACTCCGTGTTGGCTCTAGATGAAATTTTGGAAGGTCCAGAATCTACCCGTGATCCTGGATAAGTTTTGTTGAGAGGCCAATGCTGTCCAGCAACCTCTCCCTGGATGGCGCCTTTATCAGAAGATCGTCCAGGTACGGAATTATCTTCACTCCCTGCTTGCGAAGGAGAAACATCATCTCTGCCATCACTTTGCTGAATACCCTCAGCGCCGAGGGTATTCACCAAATGGCAGGGCCTGTAACTGGTAGTGACAGTCCTGCAGTGCAAACCATAGATAAGCCTGATGAGGCGGCCCTATCGGAATGTGAAGGTAGGCATCCTTGATATCCAGAGACACAAGGAATTCCCCTACCTCCAGACCAAAGATCACAGCTCTCAGAGACTCCATCTTGAACTTGAACACTCTTAAGAACTTGAGGTTCCGAATTGGTCGTATCGAACCGTCCTGTTTCGTTACTACAAACAAGTTGGAATAGTATCCCCTGTAGTACGGATGAGGTGGAACTGGAACAATGACTCGAGTCTGTACCAGTTTTTGGATGGCCTGCTGTAAATTTATACTTGCCTCTTGTGAAGCTGGTAAGCCTGATTTGAAGAATCTGTGAGGTGGGAGGTCCTGGAACTCCAGTCTGTAGCCCTGGGAAATAAAATCTATGACCCAGGGAACCTGGCATGAACTTGACCAGATGTGACTGAAGAATAGTCAGGATACCACATGACAGCCCTCCAGGCCTCGCTGTCCACCATCATGCTGAAGGCTTTGAGGAAGCAGAGACTGAGCTCTGTTTCTGAGCACCTGCATTTGCTGGTTTGCGTGGTTTACCTCTTGCATCTCTGGAAGACGTAGAAGCACCTCTGGATTTTTCCTTAAACTTGGCAATCCGAAAGGACTGTAAATTTGAAGCTGAATAAGCTTTCCGGGCTGGGGTAGCTGCGGAAGGAAGATACATAGACTTACCCGCAGTAGCTTTGGAGATCCATTTGTCTAGTTTGTCTCCAAACAAGACCCCCCCTGTGAATGGCCGGCCTTCCACACCTTTCCTGGAGTCCGCATCAGCAGTCCACTGGCGTAGCCACAAGCCCCTGCGTGCCGTCACTGCCATAGCGGTGGTGCGTGCATTAAGCAAACCAATCTCTTTTATGGCTTCCACCATAAAGTTTGCAGAGTCCTGTATATGCTGCAGGGGTAAAACAACATCCCCCCTAGACAAGGAATCTAATCCCTCAATTAGGTTACATGACCATTTAGCAATGGCTTTTGTGATACACGTACATGCAATAGTGGGTCTTTGGGCCACCCCAGCAGCTGTGTACAATGATTTGAGTGTAGTCTCAATTATACGATCAGCTGTATCTTTTAGAGAGTGTCAAGTCGAAAAATATCATGATGCATACCCCTTGTACTAACCCCTCATGCACATGCACGCTGCTCGTGCACCTGTTCCCCCGTGCGTGCACATACCCGCAAGTTGCGTAAGATCGCTCCGGCGATCGTGCGCATGAGATGTGTATTTACTGCGGAGTTTGTGAGCGTGTAGCGTGCGACTCGATCGTAGCATATTTAACCCAAATAGTGCATTTTGTAGTTAATATTCCCCTAGACCATGTCAGCGAGTATGATTAGTTTAAACTGTTCCTGGACAGAGAGATTCCTCTTTGCATGATAGGGTCAGATAAAGGTTGAAAGGTGGTGTCTAGTATCCAGCTGTAGGGTATTTTAAGGGTAACATTCCGATGTTAGTTAGGAAAGGATCGCTCGCTCCTGCGTATAGTTATGTACAGAAGTAGATTATGAACATTAACTGTATTTGCTGTAAATTACACATGCGGCGGGAATCCTGAGGATACCTCCCACCGGAGCAGTTGGGGAAAGACACAGCCCACCTGTTCAAATCCACCTATGACCTTTGCTGTAATGTAGAGACACATCCCTGTGTCCAATGAACAATGAGATTACAGGTACCATTGTATAGGTACCATTGTATTGTGAATGTATGTTGTGTATATAAAGACCACTGTTGCCTGGCCAGCCTCATGTCTCTGAAGGCTTTCTACCTGAATAGCTGAGGACTGGATTCCAGGTCGCGCATGCGAAAGATTCCCCACGTATGTATATCCTCTGTAGCCATTGTTCGTCTTATTCTCTGTTATTCTGTTAGATTTCTGTGTTAGCTTGTAGTGTATAACTTGTATTGTTTTCCCTTTTTCTCTGAATAATCCACGGCAGTGTTAGAGCTGCTGTGGTTTTAACCAAACCCGGTGTTGTGTTTTCACTTTCCTGCAAAGGGCTCTCTTAGCGTCTCAATCGCTCAAACAGCATACACATTGTTAAGGTTTTTAAGCGTTACATCATTACAGTATTTGACTACTAAGGTTTAGAGTATAAGCATATTCTTACTGTGTTTTATTAACAAGGTTTAAAGGTTATCAACTGTATGTGCGCCCGCTGTGTGTATTCCATACACTCAGCGCTGCGTGTGTACGCCGAGTGCGTACCACGTACGGGACTCTGTACGCAAATAGCGTACAAAGTGTGTAGCACGTGCACGTGGTCTAGCGGCCATAGCTGCTCCACGGTAATAGTGTATAGCTTTATGTTTAAAGATAATAATTGACATTATCAAGAGGCTGCACCAGGGGACAGGCAAAACAATTTTACGTGACAGCCTAGAGACTGATGCATCCACTATTGGTGGATTTTCCCATTTTTTCCTATCCTCCATAGGAAAAGGAAAATATGAGAGCAACCTTTTAGGGGTTTGAAATTTCTTATCAGGATTAACCCACGGTTCTTCAAACAGGGTATTTAATTCCTTTGATGCAGGAAAAGTGACTGAAGACTTTTTATTACATTAAAATAATATTCCTCAAACCCCTCCGACACCTTATCAGGAATCTGCAGAACATCTCTGATAGCCTCTATAAAAGCCTATTCCCTGTGACAGAGTAGCATCCCACCCCTCCAAATCCACCTCACCCTCCCTCCATGTCTGACCCGTCAGCGTCAGACTGCAGGATATTGGCCAGAGATTATTTTTGCGGACAAATGGGAGGGGATTGAGACGCTGGTTTAGGGACTGAGTCTCTATTCATAAACTCATCCACAGTCTGTCTTAAGTATTGCGTCTCTTTATCATTGCAGGATAGCTTTGTAGAAATATTTGAGATCATCCCCTTAATGGAATTAACCCATTCCGGTTCAGCCCCTCTATTCTGGGAAGGTGCACTGCCCTGAATACCCAGTAGTGAGCTCCCTGGTGAAGAGGAACACTCTGCGGTACAAGAAACACACTCTTTGCCTGACATAATGTAAATGTGACAGCACACACACAGGAAAAGGTTAAGCACAAGTAACCCACAAAGATCCCTTCAGAGAGTCACAGAGCTATTTGGAGCCAGCCCCACCGCGCCCTTATCGCTTATGCCAAGCTTAGACGGGTCACAGACTAAGTACCCTGATAGGAGACTTAGTACACTAATAATAGCTCCTCCCATGGTATGCTTAGGCAATGTGGAATCTCTCCGGAGGAGCTGCGCTTCCCTATCAATCAGCGTCTGTGTCCACTGCAGAGAGAGAATGGCGCTGGTGAGCTGCTGGATCCGCTCATGGTGAAGGCCCTGCCTCTTCAATGGCGCGCGGTCTTCCTGCTTTCTTTATACTGGCTGAGGTAATCTGGTGCTTAAAATGGAGAGAAAACCGTTTTAAGGCTGTTTTTGACAGTGTGGGTACTGTGTACAGTGTACTGAGACGCAGCTGTGTACTGTGTCTGGAGACGCATTCCGCCCCGGTTAGAAGCCGTGCATCTCCGTACCCTCATGCCGCCATAATGGCCGGCGACTCACTAGTCAGGACTCTTCTTTCTTCTGGCTCTGTTAGGGGTGGTGGCGTGCTGCGGGTATGTATGCTCACCGTGGTGGGGCTTGCGAATAGTTCCCTCAGGAGCTCAGTGTCCTGTCAGCGGGGAACGGGACCATGAACCCTTCAAGAGGTTGGGCCTTCTTCCCCCCCTAAGTCCCACGAAGCAGGCAGGCTGGTGCCAACCAGCCCTGCCTGAAAATAACAAAAAAATAAAAGCAGAAAACTCTTCAGGAGCTTCCTTCAGCATGACCGGCTCCTCCGGGCACATTTTCTAAACAGAGTCTGGTAGGAGGGGCATAGAGGGAGGAGCCAGCCCACACTATCAAATTCTTAAAGTGCCCATGGCTCCTAGTGGACCCGTCTATACCCCATGGTACTAAATGGAACCCCAGTATCCTTAAGGGCGTAAGAGAAATACATGTGTTGATCCGCAAATTCATGAGTATAAATTCTTGACCCAGTAATTTGCTTGTCTGTGTGAAAGGTGGGTCAGGCAGGGACCAGCAAAGCGACCCGGCACTGAAATGCCGGCTTAAAGCCGGGATTTTCAGACATTTCTGTCTCAAAGTATTATACTGTAAGTAAAATCTTTTAGCTAGGTGGTGATACAACGCTAATTGTAAAATAGCAATAAATGAGTACTTCAGGACCTACACATATGGACAGATTAAATATGAGTCTTTTCTTGCAAAACCATTTTCAAACCTCTCACTGTTGACCATGAACAATGGGCCTAATTCACAGTATTTACCCTGCAAAGAAACAATATAACCCACCCAAATCTAACTCACTCTGTACATGTTATATCTGCCACACCTGCAGTGCACATGGGGGGTAATTCCAAGTTGATTGCAGCGGGAATTTTGTTAGCAGTTGGGCAAAACCATGTGCACTGCAGGGGAGGCAGATATAACATGTGCAGAGAGAGTTAGGTTTGGGTGTGGTGTGTTCAATCTGCAATCTAAATTGAAGTGTAAAATAAAACAGCCAGTATTTACACTGAACAGAAATAAAATAACCCACCCAAATCTAACTCTCTCTGCACATGTTATATCTGCCCCCCCCCCTGCAGTACAGATGGGTTTGCCCAACTGCTAAAAAAGTTCCTGCTGCGATCAACTTGGAATTAACCCCATGATTTTGCCCAACTGCTAACAAATTTGCTGCTGCGATCAACTCTGAATTACCCCCAATGAGCAGCATTTAAGACACCGGAGACTGCGCTTCCTTACAACTGCATGACTCCTGTCATCTCTCCATGATCCCTTGTACTATCCTCTATTACTGTTATGTGCAAAACGGTGACATCATTGTATAGTACACTGTAGTGCTCCGCATAGGTATTTAACAAATGTCTTTAATATGGTCCTGAGCACGGTGAGCAGGACACAAACTGGATAATGAAGCCATGCATCCCACTAAAGATGATCTGTAACACAACAATCTGTAAAAATAATCCAAGCGTGACAAGGAATTGCACCAGAGTGATTTCTTAGCGGTAATACATTTCACATTACATTACATTAGTTGCACTGCTAATTGAATACATATTAATTTAAGGAAAGCTCAGAGAGCCATTTAATTGATTTCATAGAGGCTATTGTAGTCATTAAGTAAAGTTTCATTTGTTGTGGGAAGTCACGAATCACTGGCAGAGCCTGAGCAAACACTGCTCCCCTCAGTCAGGACTAAGTGTGCGGACTTAACTGAGCATTCAGGAAATGACATCAGCACTAAATGAAACGGATTACCTTCATGCATGAAATGTAATTACTGTTCAATTACATAGCTAATTATTCTATTTGCTAATTGGACTGCCACAATAAAAATAATACTTGGTCAATTAATCGAGGCAGCTGACAACTCTGCATCTCTGTTTCTGTTTATCTACAGCTGTTAATAAAATAGCAAATAGCCATTGCCAGGTCCTTTTGCTTATTACACAATCTAGCGCAGCCAGCGTCACAATCGTGCTGCACTGCCCCTATAGAGAGCCCAAACCCAGACCTGATGAGGGGGATATACCCCAGGGCAGTGTTTTATGGTCTATGCTGCTCCCTGTGTACAGATCCCAATCCTAATCTAATACCCAATGTAAGATACATGCACAGACCTGATGAGGGGGATATACCGGTATCCGTTCACATGGTCGATCATGTTATGGTCGACAGTCATTAGATCGACCACTATTGGTCGACATTGACATGGACACATGGTCGACACATGAAAATGGTCGACACATGAAAAGTTCTACATGAGTTTTTTAACTTTTTTTTCTTTTGGGGAACTTTTCCATACTTTACGATCCACATGGACTACGATTGGAACGGTAAAGTGTGCCGAGCGAAGCGGTAGCGGAGCAAAGGCACCATGCCCGAAGCATGGCGAGCGAAGCGAGCCATGCGAGGGGACGCGGTGCACTAACTGGGGTTCCCAGTCACTTTCCGCAAAAAACGACACCAAAAAAAGTTAAAAAACTCATGTCGACCTTTTCATATGTCGACCTTTCACGCGTCGACCATTTTCATGTGTCGACCATGTGTCCATGTCGACCATGTCAATGTTGACCAATAGTGGTCGACCTAATGACTGTCGACCATAACATGGTCGACCATTCATACCGGAACCGGATATACCTAGGGCAGGGATTATATGGTAAGTAAGTGCTGCTTCCTATGTCCAAATCCAAATCCTAATACCCTATGTAAGATACATGCACAGACCTGATGAGGGGGATATACCTAGGGCAGTGATTATATGGTAAGTGCTGCTGCTCTCTATATACAGAACCCAATCCTGATACCCAATGTAAGATACATGCACAGACCTGATGAGGGGGATATAACTAGGGCAGTGATTATATGGTAAGTGCTGCTGTTCTCTATATACAGAACCCAATCCTGATACCCAATGTAAGATACATGCACAGACCTGATGGTGAGGATATACCCAGGGCAGTGATTATATGGTCAGTGCTGCTGCTCTCTATATACAGAACACAATCATGATACCCAATGTAAGATACATGCACAGACCTGATGAGGGGGATATAACTAGGGCAGTGATTATATGGTAAGTGCTGCTGTTCTCTATATACAGAACCCAATCCTGATACCCAATGTAAGATACATGCACAGACCTGATGGTGAGGATATACCCAGGGCAGTGATTATATGGTCAGTGCTGCTGCTCTCTATATACAGAACACAATCATGATACCCAATGTAAGATATATGCACAGACCTGATGAGGGGGATATACCTAGGGCAGTGATAATATGGTCAGTGCTGTAGCTCCCTATATACAGAACCCAATCCTGATACCCAATGTAAGATATATGCACAGACCTGATGAGGGGGATATACCTAGGGCAGTGATTATATGGTCAGTGCTGCTGCTCTCTATATACAGAACCCAATCCTGATACCCAATGTAAGATATATGCACAGACCTGATGGTGAGGATATACCTAGGGCAGTGATTATATGGTCAGTGCTGCTGCTCTCTATATATACAGAACCCAATCCTGATACCCAATGTAAGATATATGCACAGACCTGATGAGGGGGATATACCTAGGGCAGTGATAATATGGTCAGTGCTGTAGCTCCCTATATACAGAAACCAATCCTGATACCCAATGTAAGATATATGCACAGACCTGATGAGGGGGATATACCTAGGGCAGTGATTATATGGTAAGTGCTGCTGCTCTCTATATAAAGAACCCAATCCTGATACCCAATGTAAGATACATGCACAGACCTGATGGTGAGGATATACCCAGGGCAGTGATAATATGGTCAGTGCTGCTGCTCCCTATATACAGAACCCAATCCTGATACCCAATGTAAGATATATGCAAAGACCTGATGGTGAGGATATACCCAGGGCAGTGATAATATGGTCAGTGCTGCTGCTCCCTATATACAGAACCCAATCCTGATACCCAATGTAAGATATATGCACAGACCTGATGAGGGGGATATACCCAGGGCAGTGATTATATAGTCTATGCTGCTTCCTACAGTATGTACAGATCCCAATCTTAATACCCAATGTAAGATACATGCACAGTCCTGATGGTGAGGATATATCTAGGTCAGTGATAATATGGTCAGTGCAGCTGCTCCCTATATACAGAACACAATCCTAATACCCAATGTAAGATATATGCACAGACCTGATGAGGGGGATATACCCAGGGCAGTGATTATATAGTCTATGCTGCTTCCTACAGTATTTACAGATCCCAATCTTAATACCCAATGTAAGATACATGCACAGACCTGATGGTGAGGATATACCTAGGTCAGTGATAATATGGTCAGTGCAGCTGCTCCCTATATACAGAACACAATCTTAATACCCAATGTAAGATAAGCACACGGATATACCCAGAGCTGTGTTATAATATACAATCTCACTAATAAACAGATAGACAAACATAATAATACATAGGACACCTCATGCACTGACCATTCATCTACTAATTATTCAACATTACATCTTTAGCATTACAATACCTATGTAAAAGACAAATGTAATAAGTGAAACTAAGAACATAAAATAACAGAAAGAAATGTCACAGATTCACGCAACTGGTGATCACAAAAAGTTACAGAATCCTGACCTATATTATTCACAAATAAACAACGCAGATACAAAGCCGGCTGAAGAAATAAATCACCACCTTAGCGGCTGTCCCACGATGGCTGCAGTTTATCTCAGCTCTCACTCATGTTAATAGTTTTGTTTGACAATATTAGACATAGATCTAAATGTAACAGTACTCTAGTGGCAACATCTTCATACATACGCTAGAAACGTTATCACATTACATTAGTAACAATGCGTCTCCGAAACACAGGACTTACACTGACAACATCTATTTATATGTATAAAGTGTTAGATTTATCCTTTGTTATTAGAGGGTTGGTAGCTTTGCGTCGCATATTTCTAAGCCAATAGTCAGAATACTTTGTGGTTGTGATTTTCAAGTACATTTGGCTGCCTATAATCTTTCCTTGTTCTATATTCAGGTTGATTGACAAGATATTAGTAAGCAAACCACTTTGTACCCAACATCAGTATGTAGTGGACCATGCAATGTAAATCATCTATTAACAAGTATGACAGTGATCTCACAAGGGGAATTCAAATAGCCAAAATGTTTTCTCGAGGTTAATGGATTCACCCTCCCCCCACCAATTCAACTATACCCGATAAGTCGGTTTATTGGGGTTGATGTTTCTCCCTCAGGCAGGAGAAGCACATCACAGAAAACAGGGCTGTTTCTCCCAAAAACAAACAGGTTTCACTGTGTTTTTTTGAGAGAAAAAAATTTGATTTTTTTTTTTGCTACCAATGTTTATTCTCTTTTAATTGAATTACAAACTATATGGTAGATGTATTAAAGTCTACCATAAAGCTCCTATTCTGCAGCAGGGTACACTGGGATTCCACCGGGAATACATTGGGGATGTCCTAAAGCAGTTCCTCAAGGGAGGGGATGCACCTTAGCGAGTATGACAATCCGACATCCAAAGGAAGCATCCTGGGATGCGGAAGTATCAAAGGCATAGAACCTAATGAACGTGTTCACTGAGGACCATGTAGCTGCCTTGCACAATTGTTCTGCGGACGCGCCACGGCGGCGCCCAAGAAAGTCCAACAGACCGAGAAGAATGGGCCTTAATAGCAGCAGGAGCCGGAAGCCCAGCCTGTGCATATGCTTGTGCAATCACCATTCTAATCCATCTTGCCAAAGTTTGCTTGTTCACAGGCCAGCCACGTTTATGAAAACCAAAAAGTACAAAAAGGAATAAAACCTCCTGATAGAGGCAGTCCTTTCCACGTATATACAGAGAGCCCATACCACATCCAAAAACCGCTCTTTGGAGGACAAGTCAGAAGAGATAAAGGCCGAACCACAATCTCTAGGTTAAGGTGAAAAGATGACACCACCTTAGGCAAATAACCTCGGCAAGTTCTAAGAAACGCGCGGTCACGGTAAAATATTAGAAAGGGTGGACTGCAGGACAATGCGCCTAAGTCGGAAACCCTTCTTGCAGAGGCAATAGCCAGCATAAAGAGGACCTTGGCAGTGAGAGACTTAAGGTCCACCGACTCAAGAGGTTCAAATGGAGACTATTGCAAGGCATTCAGGACAACACACAAATCCTATGGAGCCACAAGAGGTACATAGAGAGGTTGAATTTGCAAAACACCCTGAGTGAATGTATGAACGTCCGGAATGGACGCAATTTTCCGCTGAAACCACACCAACAAGGCAGATATAGGAACCTTGAGGGAGGCCAGACGAAGCCCTAAGTCCAGGCCTTGTTGCAAAAAAGCCAAAAGCCTGGAAGTACAAAACTTGTATAATAAATCCGTACAGAAGCCAGTTTACGGGCCTTTAGCATAGTTTGGATAACTGCTCGGAAAATCCTTTGGATCCCAGGAGTGAAGCTTCAAGAGCAATGCCATCAAAGCCAGTCTGGCCAGGTCCGGGTAGACACAAGGGCCCTCAACGAGGAGGTCTGGGCGTTGAGGAAGTAGAAGAGGGTGCTCTATCGACAGACCCTGTAGGTCTGAGAACCAATGCCGTCTGAGCCACGCCGGAGCAACTAGAAGTAGTATTCCTTTGCAATCCGGTGGACAAATATGCAATAGATTTCACTATAGATTGTAAGCTTGCGAGCAGGGCCTTCCTACCTCTGTCTGTCTTTGCCCAGTTTTGTTCTATAATTGTTGTTCTAATTGTAAAGCGCAACGGAATATGCTGCACTATATAAGAAACTGCTAATAAATAAATAAATAATTCCTCCTTCTTGCTTGAACTTCCGCAGAACCCTGGGCAGGAGTGACACTGGAGGGAACATGTAGGGCAGCTGAAAGTTCCATGGAATTCCCAGTGCATCCACGAACGCTGCTTGAGGATCCCTTGTTCTTTATCCAAAAACAAGAACTTTGTGATTGTGTCGAGATGCCATCAGGTCTACATCTGGTAGGCCCCACTTGTCCACTAGGAGTTGAAAGACTTCTTGATGAAGACTCCACTCTCCGGTGTACACATCCTGACGACTGAGGAAATCCGCTTCCCAGTTGAGGACACCCGGAATGAACACTGCCGATATTGCTGGCAGATGGCGTTCCACCCAACAAAGAATTTTTGACACTTCCATCATTGCCATGTGGCTTCGAGCGCCGCCTTGATGATTTATGTATGCCACCATGGTGGCGTTGTCTCATTGTACTTGAACAGGCCTGCTCTGTATCAGAGGTAGGGAAAGAGTCAAGGCATTGAACACTGCCTGCAATTCCAGAATATTTATCAGGAAGAGAGATTCCTCCTTGGTCTACCGACCCTGGAGTGTGTGTTGCTCTAGCACCGCACCCTAACACTGTAGACTGGCATCCGTTGTCAGTAGGACCCAGTAGGGGATCCCAAAGGGACAACCCCTGCTCAACTGTTGGTCCTGTAGCCAACAGATCAGTGACCGACGAACCTCCAGAGTCAAGGAGATCATTTGAGACCTGATCCGATGAGAAAGGCCGTTCCACTTGGAAAGGACTGACCTCTGCAGAGGGCGGGAATGTAATTGAGCATACTCAACCACGTCGAAAGCCGACACCATGAGGCCTAGTACTTGCATCGCCGAGTGTATCAACACTCTAGGGCGTGTGAGGAAGTATCTGATCCTGTCCAGAACTTTCAGGACTTTATCCGAAGGCAAGAACAGACTTTGGCTGTGTGTCCAGCAGTGCCCCCAGGTGCACCATGCTCCGAGCAGGGACCAGGGAAGACTTTTTCCAGTTGATGAGCCACCCATGGGTTTGTAGGAATTGGACCGTCAGTTCCAGATGACCGAGGAGAACATCTTGGGAGTTTGCCAGGATCAGCAAGTCGTCCAGATACGGCAGGACCCTGATTCCATGACGACAAAGATGAGCCATCATCACGGTCATTAACTTGGTGAAGATCCATGGATCTGTGGTCAATCCAAATGGCAGGGCCTGGAATTGATAATGTAGATTGCCAATAGCAAACCGCAGATACTGCTGATGTGAAATGGCAATAGGAATATGCAGGTAAGCATCCTGTATGTCCAGGGATACCATGTAGTCTTCGGGTTCCATGGCCAGTACAATAAAGCGCAGAGTTTCCATACGGAATTTGGACCCTCTCACAAATTTTTTCAATGATTTGAGGTCGAGTATAGGCCTATTTGGTTTCGGTACTAGAAACAGGGTCGAATAGTATCCCCTGCCTCTCTGGGACAGTGGTACCGGCACTACCACTCCTGTGTCTAGGAGGGATCACACAACCAGGTATAGAGCTTGCGCTTTCAACGGATCTGAAGGAATAACCGCCGTGTAGAACTGCCGAGGGGACGTGTCACAAGCGTATTCAGCATACTTGAGAACACTGCCCAAGGTGGTTCTCGACTGGCCATCTGTGCTGCAGGCTGACCCAGTGCCTGAACCATCAGTTAAAACTTCCCCCTCGGGTAAATCCTTGGTGCAAGCACTGCATGATGCAGAAGCATCCGCGGATTTCCCGCCCTGTGTGGCAGACATTATAGTGAATGTAGCCGTAGAGCGCGGAAGTACAATATAGCCAGACAAATATAATACCTGTCAATAACCCCCTGATTTATGTGACAATAAATACAGGACACAAATACAGAATTAAAGCAGTATGAGGTGACTGAAATACACAGTAGAACACACTAAACAGTATATACTGTGTATATACTGTGTATATAGTGTTTAATCTATCTAGTAGGACTTTGTCCAATGAAGAAATCAATGTTCTTAATAAAGGACTTTTGTTCATTCCATCATCTCATTTTGATAAGTTCAATTGGACAGTGGACCTTCATAAATTCACGCGTCAGATAAGATTGAAAGAATTTTTTGAAAAACAGCCTGTCCAGCTTCCAGCCTCACAAATACAAAGATTCAGACCTAAGTCAGTTTTTGACCCTTTTTCCACCAACAATTCTCTGAAAGTGTTCACAAGAACTCTTAATCAATATGTCATTGAGGATGTAAGTAACTCCCCTCCGCCTAGGAACAACCTCACGAGGGCAGAACGAGTGGCTCTGAAAAACTTACAGGGCTACAAGGATATAGTTATTCGCCCCGCCGACAAAGGCGGGGGTGTAGTGATCTTGGACCTTGAATATTATCGACAAGACATCCTCTCACAATTGAATGACACTGAGGTATATAAACAACTAAGGTCTGATCCAACTACAACCTTCAAGAAGGAGTTAGATACGGTTCTATTGAATGCTGTCCAGAATGGGTACATCACAGATAAAGTCTGTCAAGCATTATCCACTAATCATCCCAAAACTCCAGTTCTATATTCTATTCCCAAGTTACACAAAAATTCTACTCATCCACCCGGGCGTCCTATCATCAGTGCCCGTGATTCCATTTACTACGTAATTTCACAGTATTTGGACAGTTTCCTGCAAGATCTCATCCAAGACCAGCCGACTTACCTTAAGGATTCGTCCACCTTTCTTAGAAAAATGGGCACTCTACCGACTCTTCCAGAGGGATGCATTCTTTGCACATTGGATGTGGTATCATTATATACCAACATCCCCCATACCCGGGGCGTACAAGCAATCCGCAGATTCCTTACGGGGAATCTGGCGTACCGGGGTCCGGACATAGATTTCTTTTGTGAGTTGTTGACCTTGTCCCTAACAAGAAATTATTTTTTATTTGACCAGCACTAGTATGTACAACAACGGGGTTGTGCAATGGGTTCTTGCGTAGGACCGTCCCTGGCTAACATCTTTATGTTTGAGCTTGATAGGAATCTCTTCCTTTTGAATCCTTGCATGCAATCCAAAATTCTGTATCTAACCCGATACATAGATGACTTGTTTGTCATATGGACAGGTACCAGCTTGGAGTTCAGCCTGGCGATGGAACAAATTAACGCCATGGATGCCAACATACAGTTCACCTACCAGACCAGTGACAGAATGGTCCATTATTTGGATGTTGAGGTCTCCCTACTTAATGGTAAGGTGACTACAGATCTTTTCAAGAAACCGACGGACCGAAACACTATTTTAAGGGCGGACAGCCAACATCCGAGTTTTGTTACTCGTAGTTTACCCAAATCACAGTTTTTACGGGCGGTTCGTACTTGTGATACCTTGGAAAAGGCTGAGAAACGTATCGATCTGATGATACAGGACTTTGTTGTTCGTGGTTATGACATTACCCAGTTACAAACTACTAAAAAACAGGTCTTGGGCTTACCCAGACAAGAAGAGCTCTCTATCAAGACATCAAGCCAAAACAGGGATAATAGGATTCCTTTTGTACAAGAATACCACCCGTTTAACCATAAGAATATGCAAATGGGCAAAAGTTTATGGCCTATACTTACCTCCGATCCGGACCTTAAATCCATCAAACACTGTGTAAACTTATGCCCAGTTACAAACGCAAATGAAACCTCCGTGACATGCTGGTTAAAAATGACATCTCACATATGGACAGTGTAATTCCTAAGACTTTCCTGGCCCGGCAGCCAGGGTGCTATAAGTGTTTGGGCTGCACTACCTGTAGGTCCATGGAATGTGGCCCCACTTTCAATCACCCCCACTCGGGCACAAAAATCCGGGTCAAACATATTCTATCTTGCCAAAGTACATATGTCATTTATTACATCAAATACCCTTGCGGCTTGTTTTACATCGGCAAAACTATCCGTCAATTCAGGTAAAGAATGGCATTGCACCGCCAGGCCATACGTTCAGCCCTGGAGGGCAATCCTCAAGAGCAGCCGGTAGCCCGTCATTTCCGCGAGGCCAAACATTCCTTGGCAAGTTTGCGACAAAGTCATCGACCATGTACCTAGTAGTATTCGTGGGGGTGACCGAGGAGCAATACTACTCCAGAAGGAGGCCCGCTGGATCTTTGAACTACGAACATTGGCCCCAAATGGGCTGAATTAATCTAATAACCTAGGAAGCTTTTTGTGATTGTCTGTCTTGCTTATACACATTCAGATTGATTATATATATATATACCTTTTTTGATTGGTTTTTTTAACTGATCTTTTTTCCATTTCCCTTTTGGTACTGTTTTTACATGTATTTTTTCCTCCTTGGACTTGCTCTCTATATATACATTTGTTCTGGGGTATTAATATTTGATAGATCTCTTTAAATGTAATGTGTAACTTTCAGTTACCAATAGATGTGTGCAAACCATTATTATTTCTATCAGCTGTGACTATTCTTGATCTGGCACGGTAATAATATGGTGTCAGAATGTGGATAATTGCAGCATTATCTCCATGAGCAATAATATTCTGTTTCTTGCCATATTGCAAACCTTTGTATATCTTGTATATGTTCGTATGTATTTATTGTTGATTCTTTTGACTCTCAGCATTGGTGCGGCTAAACCCGGCGGGTTACCATGACAACGGCGCTGGAAAGCGCGCGTCGCTTGACGGTGACGTCATCAGTCCCCGTCCGGGACCCGCTCATGCTGCGTACACGAATCTGTATGTGGTGTGGGTATTTAAGGTAAGCACTTATGTATGTTTTCTTGATATTGTCCTGACGAAATTTAAGCAATTAAATGAAACGTTGACTGCATTAAGCTGCGTGGACAGCTTTCCTTGAAGTTGCTATAGGCATGTTTCATTAAGACCTGGAGTGCCGTATCCTTCTACAAGACTGTACATTATTTACTGGCACCTGGGCACTTCATACTGCATGATTTATAGGAGTGCCGGTCCTTGCTGTTGTTTGTTTGTTTGTGTTTTGTATATATATATCTATATCTATATATATCTATATCTATATATATCTATATATATCTATAGTACAGCGTTTCTCCACATTAACCGTGGGGAAAGATAGCACTCTCCAGACTTGTTATAATATATGCAATAAAGTCATTTATTCACAAAAACTTGGTTCCATGTGTATCTTCATGTCACAAGCAGAGTATATAACAAAAAGGCTCACCAACGTTTCGGTCCTGAATTGGACCTTTCTCAAGGTATTAGCCAGTCTCTTAAAGCAAAATCAGGAAAACAGCAGCATCAGAGTCAACATCAAAAGCAGGAACCAGGATCTGCATGTTGCCTCCCAGGCCCCCTGAATATATACCCAAGAGCTAATTAATGAAAGGGTCACAAGTCCATATGGCCGTGACGTCACTTCCGGTCATACCGGAAGTCCCGTTCCGCCGGCCGTTTTAAACAACTGTAACAAAAGTGGCACTAATGGGGGATAAATCCAGTCTATCCCGTTGCACAGACTTGTCTGTAGTGTCTCCCGCCCTGCGCACCCAGCCGTTAGTTGTCACGGCTGGATCGCGGGTATCCATGGTAACGCATCGTCACTTCCGGTTACAAACCGGAAGTTATGCGTTCCACACGGCGGAATATGCGTTTCAGGCCACAAATAGTATAGGAGGATGCACAATGTACAGTTCAAGTGCAACAAAAGTGCAAATATATTAAGTGCAAATATATTAAGGTTAATGGCTTGGCCCGATGTGAACATAGGGGATATTGAGAAAATAAACTAATATTGGTGAGGTGGGTATAATGGGGACCTGGAGACTCACACATAGTACATAATGAGAATCAATTTAATACAGTCATATAAGTGTGCGCTACGCGCGTCACACCCGGGCAGAAAATGTTAGTGAACTGTCATATCGTTGTTACTATGTAATCATGGGACTTTGGATTTAATCTAAGTATCTTACAAAAACATAGGAATAATAAACAAGTGTTAACCAGACTCGTGGTAAAGGTATTCATAGCTTTGCTACAGTTCACCTCAGCGTATCTCCATCACACCTGGATAGAGTCTAGTGGAAAAAGTTTTTTTCTTTCGGCTGCGGTCCTTAATAACTGCTCTATTACCCCAGAAATATTGAGAGGGGGTTATTTTCATTCATCCCTCTAGGGGAGATAGTGTCTAATCTGTGGATCCAGAAGCTCTCTCTTCGTTTCAAACTCATGATGCGGTCTCCGCCACGGGTGGGTGGTGGTACCCAGTCAATAAGTTTGCACCTGAGATTGGATACTTGGTGATGATGGGTCAGAAAGTGCCTCGGTACA
Organism: Pseudophryne corroboree; assembly: GCF_028390025.1. Classification (NCBI taxonomy): domain Eukaryota; kingdom Metazoa; phylum Chordata; class Amphibia; order Anura; family Myobatrachidae; genus Pseudophryne; species Pseudophryne corroboree. The sequence goes on from NC_086450.1 coordinate 391,570,973, forward strand.
GGTTGTTCTGCTTTCTTAGATTCAATCGCCTGGTGGATGGTAGTCCTATGATTAGCCATTCTATCACGGAATCTTCTCGATGTCATCCCGACATAGTATAGTCCGCAGGGGCATACGAGGATATAAATGACATGGTCCATCAGGCAGTGTAATTTATATTTAATCTTGATAGGGCGTCCAGAATGTGGGTGCGGGAAGGTGGGTCCGGTGAGCATGCTTCGGCATGTGGTGCAACCGGTGCATTTATAGCATCCTGGTTTCTGCTCTTGCAACCAGGTTGTCCTGTTAGGGGCAGTGGGATTCGCTGTTGGTCTCAATAGGAGCTGTTTAAGGTTTGGTGATTTCCTGTAAGCCATCATAGGAGGTCGTAGGTTCTTCGCCTTCAGTGCTGCATCCGATGAGATGATAGGCCACCTCTTTCGCAGTGCTTTGTTTATTTTGCCTGACTGACTGTCGAAGGTTGTAGTGAAGACCATCCTGTCGATTTTGTTGGTGGAGCTTGCCAGTATAGTGCTGGTGTTGGACTCAGCGTTGTTTATTGATGTAAATCATTCACGGGCTTTGTGTAGACATCGCTGTAGGCAGCCGTTGGTGTATCCACGATCTTTAAATCTGTGCGACATATCGTCCAATTGTTGTTCCATAATTAATGGGTTGGAGTTGTTCCTCATGACTCTCAAGAATTGGGAGATGGGTAGGTTCTCTTTTAGTGCTGGTGGGTGCTGGCTAGTAGATAGGAGGAGGGTGTTCCTGTCTGTGGGTTTCCTGAAGAGCGTAGTGCTGATCTCATGGTTATGTATGGAGACCGTAATATCCAGGAAGTGGATCTGCTGGTCATCTATCTGGTGTGTGAATCTCACCGGATTATCCAGTTCATTTAATGCCTGCACCATCTGATGAAACATCTCTGTCGTCCCGGTCCATAGGATAAAGTTGTCGTCGATGAAGCGTTTATACATACAGATATGGGCCCCATATGTTGGTAGAATATGCTTCTTTTCGTAGGCCGACATAAATATGTTAGCGTATGCCGGCGCCAAATTTGAACCCATAGCGGTCCCGGATTGCTGTACATAATACTTATCCAAGTATGAGAAGTGATTCAACTTCAAAACTGCTTCCGCCAGTTGAATGATAAAGTCAATCGGTGGCTCTCCCGGAGAGTGGGTCCCAAGGGCATCTCTCAGTGCTTGTAGCCCATCTTCATGGGGAATGATAGTATAGAGTGAGCAAACGTCTAATGTGGCCAATCTGACATCGCCACTCAGCTGTGGTAATTCGGAAAGTTTGGCGAGGAAGTCCATGGTGTCCCTGATGTAGCTATCAGACTGCTGTACTATTGGTTGCAAAAATGAGTCCACGTATACTGCCAGTGGTTGCAACAACGAGTTTTTAGCCGAAATGATTGGTCTGCCTGGTGGGTGAGAGAGTGTTTTGTGGACTTTGGGTAGGGTGTATATAATGGGACACACTGGGTGTGAGACCGTAAGGAAATCAAAGGTGTGTTTGTCAATCCACTTGGATTGGAAGCTAAGTTGTAATAACCGGTCCACTTGTTTTTTGAAATTCGGGATGGGGTTGGTGGCACAGCCTAGATAGGTCGATGTGTCAGCTAATTGCCTACAGATCTCTTTATTGTAGTCACTCCATTCCTGTACGACAATCGCTCCTCCCTTATCTGCTGGTCTGATGACAATAGAGGTATCATCACGTAGTGTTCTGAGTGCTTGTCTTTCTTGTTTGGATAAGTTATCATAGGTCTTCATAGGGGTACCTGTGTTAATATCCTGTTCGACCAATCGAGTATACGTCTTTATACTGGGATTGGATGAGGGTGGGTCATACGTGGATGGTGGACGGAACGGGGACCTGTTTTCAGTATTGGTATCCCCATAATGTTCACGGAGTCTAAGTTTCCGTCCAAATTTATACATATCAATAGTCGTCTCAAAGGGTTTATGTGGGCACATTGGTACAAAGGACAGGCCACGTGAGAGGAGGCTCAATGTGGCCTCATCCATCGGTCTATCTGTCAGATTGAACACTAGATTTTGTTTTTGTCCCTGCACCTTCGCCATACGTCGCCCCTTCCTTGGATGTGGTCTGCGCGTCCCCCGCTGGGGGGTAGATCTACGTCTTGGCTCTGTCCTAAAAAAGCTGTATTGCGTGGTCGACGGGTGTCAGTCCGGTCTGTGTCTGAGGTGGAGGCAGATGACCCAGTGTCGGAGGTCACGTACTGCCTTCGACCCTGGCGGCGCTGTCGAAAATTTCTCTGGGGTCTAGTTGGTCTCGAGTCACCTAGGAGCCACCTATACACTGTATGGTTTTGGTAATCCGATACCACTGTGGCTAGTTTGTTCCGCTTAAATGCGGTGAGTTCTTTCTTATAGCTGTCGATCTGGGCTTTTAATTTCTCTAAGTGGTTACAGGTTTTGTCACCCCTGATAGTGGATGAATGAACGTCGTTAAATGTGGCAATCTGCGACTTAACTTTGTTAAGTTCGGTCCCTACCTCCTCTATTACCAATAACATTAAATCTAGGGAACATTTATTAAGTACCCCGCACCAGCGGCTGCAAAATGTGGGGTTGTTCCTCCCTATGGTTGGGATGTTGCTTACTCGGAACCCTCTGGGAATTTGTTTTTTACGGTGATATTCCGATAAGAATTGACCATGCAGGTTGAGGTCAATTTCCCTCTTACTGAGTCTTAGGAGTTGATGGTACAGGTCAGTAGTAGTTTCTGCCGGGAGTGTATCAAATTCTAACTGGTCAAAGAGTACTTTCTCAGCATCGTCATCTGTTAATGATACAATGCCGTGTTCAGCCTGTGACAATAGGTTGTCATCCAGAAAACCGACACCACCCTGGGCCATAGTCTATTGTCCAGAAGTGTATGTCCCACGCGGACTTATACTACAGTACCCAATCTTCCCGGAGGTCTCCCTGTCCGATACTATTTGGGCCCGCACTGCTTGGCTTCCAAGTTCAGAAGGAATTGGGCATTGCCAATGCGGTATGACTGTAGTTATGGATACACAAATTAGACTGCCTGCCCCAGGGATCTGGGTAACTCACCATCTAAGGCACATTCGAACACGGATACGAAAAAAACAGATGATAGCTGTGAAAAATGTGTTATGTGTGGATCATGCAGAATAACTGGTTTTGCTCTGAATATGGGTAGTGGGTGCAGGAAAAGATATACCTAGCTCGCTAAGTATATCCAAATAACAAATATGGGGAGTCCCACACTCTCACCCAGCGCAGGTAACGGCTGGGGTGCCAAATCAAAGTCTGATCCAATCACTGGGTCAAACTCATAGTACAGTACAGCGTTTCTCCACATTAACCGTGGGGAAAGATAGCACTCTCCAGACTTGTTATAATATATGCAATAAAGTCATTTATTCACAAAAACTTGGTTCCATGTGTATCTTCATGTCACAAGCAGAGTATATAACAAAAAGGCTCACCAACGTTTCGGTCCTGAATTGGACCTTTCTCAAGGTATTAGCCAGTCTCTTAAAGCAAAATCAGGAAAACAGCAGCATCAGAGTCAACATCAAAAGCAGGAACCAGGATCTGCATGTTGCCTCCCAGGCCCCCTGAATATATACCCAAGAGCTAATTAATGAAAGGGTCACAAGTCCATATGGCCGTGACGTCACTTCCGGTCATACCGGAAGTCCCGTTCCGCCGGCCGTTTTAAACAACTGTAACAAAAGTGGCACTAATGGGGGATAAATCCAGTCTATCCCGTTGCACAGACTTGTCTGTAGTGTCTCCCGCCCTGCGCACCCAGCCGTTAGTTGTCACGGCTGGATCGCGGGTATCCATGGTAACGCATCGTCACTTCCGGTTACAAACCGGAAGTTATGCGTTCCACACGGCGGAATATGCGTTTCAGGCCACAAATAGTATAGGAGGATGCACAATGTACAGTTCAAGTGCAACAAAAGTGCAAATATATTAAGTGCAAATATATTAAGGTTAATGGCTTGGCCCGATGTGAACATAGGGGATATTGAGAAAATAAACTAATATTGGTGAGGTGGGTATAATGGGGACCTGGAGACTCACACATAGTACATAATGAGAATCAATTTAATACAGTCATATAAGTGTGCGCTACGCGCGTCACACCCGGGCAGAAAATGTTAGTGAACTGTCATATCGTTGTTACTATGTAATCATGGGACTTTGGATTTAATCTAAGTATCTTACAAAAACATAGGAATAATAAACAAGTGTTAACCAGACTCGTGGTAAAGGTATTCATAGCTTTGCTACAGTTCACCTCAGCGTATCTCCATCACACCTGGATAGAGTCTAGTGGAAAAAGTTTTTTTCTTTCGGCTGCGGTCCTTAATAACTGCTCTATTACCCCAGAAATATTGAGAGGGGGTTATTTTCATTCATCCCTCTAGTCCTATGATTAGCCGTGATAGAATGGCTAATCATAGGACTACCATCCACCAGGCGATTGAATCTAAGAAAGCAGAACAACCTGTACCGAGGCACTTTCTGACCCATCATCACCAAGTATCCAATCTCAGGTGCAAACTTATTGACTGGGTACCACCACCCACCCGTGGCGGAGACCGCATCATGAGTTTGAAACGAAGAGAGAGCTTCTGGATCCACAGATTAGACACTATCTCCCCTAGAGGGATGAATGAAAATAACCCCCTCTCAATATTTCTGGGGTAATAGAGCAGTTATTAAGGACCGCAGCCGAAAGAAAAAAACTTTTTCCACTAGACTCTATCCAGGTGTGATGGAGATACGCTGAGGTGAACTGTAGCAAAGCTATGAATACCTTTACCACGAGTCTGGTTAACACTTGTTTATTATTCCTATGTTTTTGTAAGATACTTAGATTAAATCCAAAGTCCCATGATTACATAGTAACAACGATATGACAGTTCACTAACATTTTCTGCCCGGGTGTGACGCGCGTAGCGCACACTTATATGACTGTATTAAATTGATTCTCATTATGTACTATGTGTGAGTCTCCAGGTCCCCATTATACCCACCTCACCAATATTAGTTTATTTTCTCAATATCCCCTATGTTCACATCGGGCCAAGCCATTAACCTTAATATATTTGCACTTAATATATTTGCACTTTTGTTGCACTTGAACTGTACATTGTGCATCCTCCTATACTATTTGTGGCCTGAAACGCATATTCCGCCGTGTGGAACGCATAACTTCCGGTTTGTAACCGGAAGTGACGATGCGTTACCATGGATACCCGCGATCCAGCCGTGACAACTAACGGCTGGGTGCGCAGGGCGGGAGACACTACAGACAAGTCTGTGCAACGGGATAGACTGGATTTATCCCCCATTAGTGCCACTTTTGTTACAGTTGTTTAAAACGGCCGGCGGAACGGGACTTCCGGTATGACCGGAAGTGACGTCACGGCCATATGGACTTGTGACCCTTTCATTAATTAGCTCTTGGGTATATATTCAGGGGGCCTGGGAGGCAACATGCAGATCCTGGTTCCTGCTTTTGATGTTGACTCTGATGCTGCTGTTTTCCTGATTTTGCTTTAAGAGACTGGCTAATACCTTGAGAAAGGTCCAATTCAGGACCGAAACGTTGGTGAGCCTTTTTGTTATATACTCTGCTTGTGACATGAAGATACACATGGAACCAAGTTTTTGTGAATAAATGACTTTATTGCATATATTATAACAAGTCTGGAGAGTGCTATCTTTCCCCACGGTTAATGTGGAGAAACGCTGTACTGTACTATGAGTTTGACCCAGTGATTGGATCAGACTTTGATTTGGCACCCCAGCCGTTACCTGCGCTGGGTGAGAGTGTGGGACTCCCCATATTTATATATATCTATATATATATATATATATATATATATATATGAGACCCTGACGCACCTAGCCTCCCAGGGTCCAGAATACAGTGATAGCAACAAGTGTGATACATGAGAAGGAATACACATCGCAGCTACAGGCACGCTCAGTCACAGGTACAATGCAGAAGTTATATCAGACAAACAATAAACCTGCACTGGACTTGTAAAAGTGTGTATATATATATATATATATATATATATATATACATACATACATACACACACACACACACACACACACACACACAGTGTATATATATATATACACACATACATACATACATAGTATATATATATATATATATATATATATATATAAATAAAACAATGTATAGTAGATACTGGATGTATATCACAGAATACTTGTACTAAATATTCAGCTGTCAGTACACTTGTTTTTAACCAACACTGTCTAAAATGACATGTAGAATACTTAAGTGCCTGTAAATGCACAGCGCCCATGAGACAGGCAGCTTTACAGAGGAGACAATGCCCTGCGGTCCTGGAGATCAGTCCAGCTACAGTAGCAGTATAAAGATGGCACCAAAATCTCTGTCAGGGAGTGAGGGAGAGGGAAATGCAGCTCTAGAGCGGGAACACCAGCGCCTTATCCCCTATGCTTGTCCTCACCACCGGGTACTGTGGAGCCTATATAAAACGAGTTTTAGCAAATCCGACCTGTGCTCCCTGTCCTGTTGGATATAGTGGGGTCCCTGTGCAGTACAGTGTCAACGCCAACGGTGTGGGCAGTCTCCTGGGACCGCGACCGGATCGCGATTAACCCGCGTGTCCCACCTGGGGGACCCTCTTACCTCCTCCCTGATGTGCAGCCACGCGATCCAGGAGAGCATCAGCGGTGGTGTGCCTGATGACCGGTGTGCCTCCGTTGCAAGTACCCGGGAACCCAGCCGCGGGAGTATGTAGCGCTGCTGGGGAGGTGATGAAGCTGAAGCGCATAATGTCAGAATGACAAATAGTGCTGCGGCCCTTGAAGCTCTTTTCAGGGCTGCCTAGCGCAGCCCCACCTGTTAGTGACCTGCCCTGCAGGCACCAACTTACAAACTGAGCTCCTGTGCACGGAGGCGGAGTTATAGAGGAGGCCATGCAATGCATCCTGGGAACGGTCAAAGCTTTAGCCCTGTTGGTGCCTCGGATCAAGATCCAACTCTACACCCCGATGTATTCCCTGTAAAATCCCAGTGTACCTCGCTGCAGAAATGTATTTATTTATATTTTGTAAGATATCCTGACTGGATGGAAAAGAACCCAGGGTGGGCTTACCCCCTGTGGTACTGTGTGTAGAATTGAGATAAAAAGAGGGGGCCTGTGTGCCTCAGGGTGTATTATACCATCTTCTTTCTGCTGTGAACATCTGCTGTATTGCTGTTGCCCTTAGAAATAAGGATGAGTTATTTTTAGAACTATTTGAGCGAATAAACATCTTTTGCCTCAAGACGTCCGCTTCATCTTGTGACCTGTAGGATTATGCAAAGCATAGCTCTATTCTTCGGCTGTTTTGGGTGCACCCAGCATCTCCAAACACCGCCTTCCGCCAGCTACCATGCTGTGCTTGGGCAAGTGACTAGTGGGGATCAGTCAATGCCACACAGATGTGGTAAGACAGCACGTTGATGCATACAGAGCAGAACCGTGGTTCCAGATGCCATGGGAAGACGGAGTCTGGTGGTGGCAGCATAGTACCCGCCCACTGCGCAGTGGGTGGTCAGTAACAGGCGGTTACTGACGATAAGCGGGAATCCTCTAATTGGCCAGGTCCCGTGTGACAAACTCCATTCTGTGACTGCGGACGCGAGGTGCTGAGGGATCACGGTGGCGTCCGGTCACAGGCTCTTAGTGCATATTTAGCACATGTACAGTATATAGTTGCCATTTGTGCACTTTTTATCGCTAAGCCATAGTTCCCAATGTGAGTAATTCCCAGGGACAACACCAGTTCTGATACAAATGTCCTTGGACATGTCAGTTACTCAATGAAGTCTGCTTGTTAGATGCAATTCTTACTCTCTAGGTTTAATAAGTCTATATTTATTAAAATGGAATCTATGTAAAATGACAGGACAGTACACTGCCATCACACTCCGTACACATATCATGATGGATCTTGCAGTGCTTCAAGGTCTGTCAAAGCACTGTGATTGTGAGAGCTTAGATGCACCGTCTCAGCAGCAAAGTGTCCCTGGAAAATATTTTAAAAAGAGATAAGAGGCACTGTTAATGTTGCCGACCATTAAAGCAAAGTGTTAGAAAACCAACTAAATTGCAGTCTTGGGTCTTAGCATAAAGTGTACTGTCCAATTCCCCAGCAAACATAGCAATTACAGGCTGGCTGCCCGTGTGCGCATCAGTTTGAGGAGAGAGGGAGAGAGCGGTCTGGGTTACGAATCATAACTGTGATACTACTGTAATGATGCAGTTATTAACCCGTATCTTCAGCTGGTCAAAGTAAAAGTTTATTTTTCTAATGAAAAAAGAAAGAAAAATAAAGATATAAAAGAAAAAGAAACATGGGACATTTTTATGAGACGGCAAACGGTCATTAAAGGTGTCTAGTTGGAGGTAACTGCAGGTACATAACAGAAGGGAGAGAAAGAGAGGAAGCAGGGAATCACACGAATTGTTGCACTAGGGTATTAGTCACACATACATATAGACACAAACATACACAACACACTTAAGGGCTGATCATGGGTCACACGCAATGTGGCTGTAGTTTCCGGCAGCCACATAAACCTGATTTACCACCTTATGCTTACCAACTAATCTGTGTATGTGCAAGCGGAAACCTGCGCCACCCACTGATGTTATGTTGGCCGCTGCAGCAATCATTAGTATGGTTACTTGGACCAGCCCCATGCCAGATGCAAGAGATCAGTTACTCGCAGGCTGCCCTTTCTAGTATGCATGGCCCAGAATTGCAAAGCTGGCGATACACACCAATGTCGTGCCCTAAAACGCCAACAAGACATGGCGGTTTTGTGTACTCTAAATACTGCCGGCCCAAAACATCCAATTTCATAGATAGATAGATCCTGTCCAGTGCGCCGAACTCTGAGCCGGCCAGAGATATGCAAGATGTGTTAAATGTGTGCTTGCGCTGTATGCTAAGAGACGCTGTTTGCATCTGTGCGCAACGATCCTACAACTCAGCCCCGTGGCATGCAAGCACATGCAGGTCTTCCATTTCATTTTTTCTCTATATCTAAGTAACTACCTACGCCAAGGACATTCACCCGAGCAGTTTTCAGCAATCCAGGCAGCCAAAACGAAATGTAAGAAATGACAGTGTCCTTATATCCAACTGTCTGCATCCATGCTGATACTCAGGGCGGAACTGGGACTAAAAATAGGCCCTGGCATTTTTGAAGCACACAGGCCCACCTCTGTGACTCCTCCCCTTACTATTCCTGACTCCTCCCACTTATTAGTCTATGCTCTTACAAATATAATTAATATTCTAACAACATACAAGTGTACATCATTCTCTATTTAAATATACATAACCAGTGGTTGAAGTGGAAATTTTTAAGAGGGGGCATGGAAATGTGAAGTTTGTAATTAAGCACGCGCCGAAGGCGCGTGCGCTCCAGAAAAGGTGGCGTGGTCACTCAAAAGGGGGCGTGGCCTTCAGTGTAGTTTACCACACCATACACCCCTTATACGCATTATGCACCACAATAGTAGGACCCCTTATACTATCTAGTACTGGTGCTTCTTTCACATTATACCACACAGTATGAGCCAAAATTCACATTATAGCACCCGGTATGAGCAGAAATTTACATTATAGCACACGGTATGAGCCGAAATTTACATTATAGCACACGGTATGAGCCGAAATTTACATTATATGCCCCCAATAGTGCAGTGCTAGATCCACAATTGCCCCCACAGTGCCAGGTATACAAATGCCCCCACAGTGCCAGGCATACAAATGCCCCACAGTGCCAGGTATACAAATGCCCCCACAGTGCCAGGTATACAAATGCCCCCACAGTGCCAGATCCACAAATGCCCCCACAGTGCCAGATCCACAAATGCCCCCACAGTGCCAGGTATACAAATGCCCCCACAGTGCCAGATCCACAAATGCCCCCACAGTGCCAGATCCACAAATGCCCCCACAGTGCCAGGTATACAAATGCCCCCACAGTGCCAGATCCACAATTGCCCCCACAGTGTCAGATCCACAATTGCCCCCACAGTGTCAGGTAATACCTGACACTGTGGGGGCAATTGTGGATCTGACACTGTGGGGGCAATTGTATACCTGACAGGTATACAAATGCCCCCACAGTGCCAGGTAAACAATTGCACCCACAGTGCCAGGTATACAAATGCCCCACAGTGCCAGCCAATTGCCCCCACAGTGCCAGGTATACAATTGCCCCCACAGCAGCCAGTGCTGCAGCTGCTTACCGCTGCTGCACTGCTGCTGCTGCTTCTCCTCCGGGCTCCGGCTGTGAGGGACGGGTGAGTCAGGAGAGGAGAGCTTCTGATTGGCTGCCGGTCCGCGAGCTCTGATTGGCTCACGAACCGGCGGCTGGTTTGAACGAAGTCCGCTATACGCCGCCGCGCCAGACACAGCCGCGCTGGCGGGCGCTCTCCTCTCCTGACAGCTAAGACACGCTGCCGCCGGACTGAGCGGCAGCGTGTATCAGTGAGCGCTGGACCGGCCCACGTGGCCATCGGCCCTTCTGGCATTTGCCAGAAGTGCCAGATGGCCAGTCCAGCCCTGCTGATACTTATGTAATATAAGCACCTGCCCTGTCTCTCAGGATGCAAAAACAGCAACCATATAAGATATATTAAACTTCTGCAATTGTTGCCTCCGTATATGTGGTTATAAAGAGCATGTTTTGCAAAGCCACCGATTTTTGGTGGTTCTCCCAGTGGTTTTGAAACCCCATATTTACTAAGACAAAACTGCCATAAAAACACCAGTCTAGAAAAAATAAGATTTTACTTACCGATAAATCTATTTCTCGTAGTCCGTAGTGGATGCTGGGACTCCGTAAGGACCAGGGGGATAGCGGCTCCGCAGGAGACAGGGCACACGAATAAAAGCTTTAGGATCAGGTGGTGTGCACTGGCTCCTCCCCCTATGACCCTCCTCCAAGCCTCAGTTAGGATACTGTGCCCGGACGAGCGTACATAATAAGGAAGGATATTGAATCCCGGGTAAGACTCATACCAGCCACACCAATCACACCGTACAACTCGTGATCTGAACCAAGTTAACAGTATGATAAAACGAAAGGGAGCCTCTGAAAAGATGGCTCACAACAATAATAACCCGAATTTTTGTAACAATAACTATATACAAGTATTGCAGACAATCCGCACTTGGGATGGGCGCCCAGCATCCACTACGGACTACGAGAAATAGATTTATCGGTAAGTAAAATCTTATTTTCTCTGACGTCCTAGTGGATGCTGGGACTCCGTAAGGACCATGGGGATTATACCAAAGCTCCCAAACGGGCGGGAGAGTGCGGATGACTCTGCAGCACCGAATGAGAGAACTCCAGGTCCTCCTCAGCCAGGGTATCAAATTTGTAGAATTTAGCAAACGTGTTTGCCCCTGACCAAGTAGCTGCTCGGCAAAGTTGTAAAGCCGAGACCCCTCGGGCAGCCGCCCAAGATGAGCCCACTTTCCTTGTGGAATGGGCTTTTACCGATTTTGGCTATGGCAGGCCTGCCACAGAATGTGCAAGCTGAATTGTACTACAAATCCAACGAGCAATCGTCTGCTTAGAAGCAGGAGCACCCAGTTTGTTGGGTGCATACAGGATAAACAGCGAGTCAGATTTTCTGACTCCAGCCGTCCTGGAAACATATATTTTCAGGGCCCTGACAACGTCAAGCAACTTAGAGTCCTCCAAGTCCCTAGTAGCCGCAGGTACCACAATAGGTTGGTTCATGTGAAATGCAGAAACCACCTTAGGTAGAAATTGAGGACGAGTCCTCAATTCTGCCCTGTCAGAATGAAAAATTAAGTAAGGGCTTTTATATGATAAAGCCGCCAATTCTGACACACGCCTGGCTGAAGCCAGGGCTAACAGCATCGTCACCTTCCATGTGAGATATTTTAAGTCCACAGTGGTGAGTGGTTCAAACCAATGTGACTTTAGGAAACTCAACACAACATTGAGATCCCAAGGTGCCACTGGAGGCACAAAAGGAGGCTGTATATGCAGTACCCCTTTTACAAATGTCTGAACTTCAGGCACTGAAGCCAGTTCTTTCTGGAAGAAAATCGACAGGGCCGAAATTTGAACCTTAATGGACCCTAATTCTAGGCCCATAGATAGTCCTGTTTGCAGGAAATGGAGGAAACGACCCAGTTGAAATTCCTCTGTAGGGGCCTTCTTGGCCTCACACCACGCAACATATTTTCGCCAAATGCGGTGATAATGTTTTGCGGTTACGTCCTTCCTGGCCTTGACCAGGGTAGGGATGACTTCATCTGGAATGCCTTTTTCCTTCAGGATCCGGCGTTCAACCGCCATGCCGTCAAACGCAGCCGCGGTAAGTCTTGGAACAGACAAGGCCCCTGCTGGAGCAGGTCCTTTCTTAGAGGTAGAGGCCACGGTTCGTCCGTGAGCATCTCTTGAAGTTCCGGGTACCAAGTCCTTCTTGGCCAATCCGGAACCACGAGTATAGTTCTTACTCCTCTCCTTCTTATGATTCTCAGTACTTTTGGTATGAGAGGCAGAGGAGGGAACACATACACTGACTGGTACACCCACGGCGTTACCAGAGCGTCCACCGCTATTGCCTGAGGGTCCCTTGACCTGGCGCAATATCTGTCTAGTTTTTTGTTTAGACGGGACGCCATCATGTCCACCTTTGGTTTTTCCCAACGGTTTACTATCTCCAGAATGTTTATATGAAGAGATGTTTCCATGCTTGACCACAAGCCCTGGAAATTTCTTCCCTGTGTGACTGCTCCCCAGCCTCTCAGGCTTGCATCCGTGGTCACCAGGATCCAATCCTGAATGCCAAATCTGCGGCCCTCTAGTAGATGAGCACTCTGCAGCCACCACAGAAGAGACACCCTTGTCCTTGGCGACAGGGTTATCCGCTGATGCATTTGAAGATGCGATCCGGACCATTTGTCCAGTAGATCCCACTGAAACGTTCTTGCATGAAATCTTCCGAATGGAATCGCTTCGTAAGAAGCCACCATTTTTCCCAGGACCCTCGTGCACTGATGAACTGACACCTGGCCTGGTTTTAGGAGGTTCCTGACTAGCTCGGATAACTCCCTGGCCTTCTCCTCCGGGAGAAACACCTTCTTCTGGACTGTGTCCAGAATCATTCCTAGGAACAGTAGACGTGTCGTTGGAATCAGCTGCGATTTTGGAATATTTAGGATCCATCCGTGCGGACGTAACACTACCTGAGATAGTGCTACTCCGACTTCTAACTGTTCCCTGGACCTTGCCCTTATCAGGAGATCGTCCAAGTAAGGGATAATTAAGATGCCTTTTCTTCGAAGAAGAATCATCATTTCGGCCATTACCTTGGTAAAGACCCGAGGTGCCGTGGCCAACCCAAACGGCAGCGTCTGAAACTGATAATGACAGTTTTGTACTACAAACCTGAGGTACCCTTGGTGAGAAGGGTAGATTGGGACGTGGAGATAAGCATCTTTGATGTCCAGAGACACCATATAGTCCCCTTCTTCCAGGTTCGCTATCACCGCTCTGAGTGACTCCATCTTGAATTTGAACCTTTTTATGTAAGTGTTCAAGGATTTCAGATTTAAAATTGGTCTCACCGAGCCGTCCGGCTTCGGTACCACAAACAGCGTGGAATAATACCCCTTTCCCTGTTGTAGGAGGGGTACCTTGATTATCACCTGCTGGGAATACAGCTTGTGAATGGCTTCCAAAACTGCCTCCCTGTCGGAGGGAGACTTTGGTAGAGCAGACTTCAGGAACCGGCGAGGGGGAAACGCCTCGAATTCCAGTTTGTACCCCTGCGATACTACCTGTAGAATCCAGGCGTCCACTTGCGAGTGAGCCCACTGCGCGTTGAAATTCTTGAGACGGGCCCCCACCATGTCTGAGTCTGCTTGTAAAGCCCCAGCGTCATGCTGAAGACTTGGCAGAAGCAGGGGAGGGCTTCTGCTCCTGGGAAGCGGCTGCATGGTGCAGTCTTTTTCCTCTTCCTCTGCCCCGGGGCAGAAAAGAGTGGCCTTTTGCTCGCTTGTACTTATGGGAACGAAAGGACTGAGTTTGAAAAGACGGTGTCTTTTTCTGCTGATGTGAAGTGACCTGGGGTAAAAAGGTGGACTTTCCAGCCGTTGCCGTGGCCACCAGGTCCGATAGACCAGCCCCAAATTACTCCTCCCCTTTATACGGCAATACTTCCATATGTCGTTTGGAATCCGCATCCCCTGACCACTGTCGCGTCCATAACGCTCTTCTGGCAGAAATGGACATAGCACTTACTCTTGATGCCAGGGTGCAAATATCCCTCTGTGCATCACGCATATATAGTAATGCATCCTTCAAATGCTCTATAGTTAACAATATATTGTCCCTATCCAGGGTATCAATATTTTCAGTCAGGGAATCCGACCACGCGACTCCAGCACTGCACATCCAGGCTGAAGCGATTGCTGGTCGCAGTATAACACCAGTATGTGTGTATATACTTTTTAGGATATTTTCCAGCCTTCTATCAGCTGGTTCTTTGAGGGTGGCCGTATCAGGAGACGGTAACGCTACTTGTTTAGGATAAACGTGTGAGCGCCTTATCTACCCTAGGGGGTGTTTCCCAACGCGTCCTAACCTCTGACGGGAAAGGATATAGTGCCAGTAATTTATTAGAAATTAGCAGTTTTTTGTCGGGGGAAACCCACGCTTTATCACACACCTCATTTAATTCATCTGACTCAGGAAAAACTATTGGTAGTTTTTTCACACCCCACATAATACCCTTCTTTGTGGTACTTGTAGTGTCAGAAATGTTCAATGCCTCCTTCATTGCCGTGATCATGTAACGTGTGGCCCTACTGGACATTACGTTTGTCTCCTCACCGTCGACACTAGACTCAGTATCTGTGTCTGGGTCTGTGTCGACCCACTGAGGTAACGGGCGTTTTAGGGCCCCTGACGGTGTGAGACGCCTGGACAGGCACTAATTGATTTGCCGGCTGTCTCATGTCGTCAACAGTTTTTTGCAAAGTGCTGACATTATCACTTAATTCTTTAAATACGATCATCCAGTCAGGTGTCGACTCCCTAGGGGGTGACATCACTAACCCAGGCAATTGCTCCGCCTCCACATCATTTTCCTCCTCATACATGTCGACACACACGTACCGACACACAGCACACACACCGGGAATGCTCTGATAGAGGACAGGACCCCACTAGCCCTTTGGAGAGACAGAGGGAGAGTCTGCCAGCACACACCCAGCGCTATATATATATACAGGGATAACCTTATATAAGTGTTATTCCCTTATAGCTGCTGTTTATTATTATTAGCTGCCAATAGTGCACCCCCTTCTCTTTTTTACCCTGATTCTGTAGCAGGTCTGCAGGGGAGAGTCAGGGAGCCGTCCTTCCAGCGGAGCTGTGAGGGAAAATGGCGCTTGTGTGCTGAGGAGATAGGCTCCGCCCCTTCACAACGTCCTTATCTCCCGCTCTTTTCTGTAAAAATGGCAGGGGTTAAAATACATCCATATAGCCCAGGAGCTATATGTGATGTATTCTTTTGCCAACCTAAGGTATTATCTGTTTATATTGCGTCTCAGGGCGCTCCCCCCCCAGCGCACTGCACCCTCAGTGACCGGAGTGTGAAGTGTGCTGAGAGCAATGGCGCACAGCTGCGGTGCTGTGCGCTACCTTAGTCTGAAGACAGGACCGTCTTCTGCCGCCGATTTCACCGGACCTCTTCGCTCTTCTGGCTCTGTAAGGGGGCCGGCGGCGCGGCTCCGGGACCCATCCAGGCTGAACCTGTGATCGTCCCTCTGGAGCTAATGTCCAGTAGCCTAAGAAGCCCAATCCACTCTGCACGCAGGTGAGTTCGCTTCTTCTCCCCTTAGTCCCACGATGCAGTGAGCCTGTTGCCAGCAGGACTCACTGAAAATAAAAAACCTAAAATAAACTTTTATTCTAAGCAGCTCAGGAGAGCCACCTAGCCTGCACCCTTCTCGTTCGGGCACAAAAATCTAACTGAGGCTTGGAGGAGGGTCATAGGGGGAGGAGCCAGTGCACACCACCTGATCCTAAAGCTTTTATTCTTGTGCCCTGTCTCCTGCGGAGCCGCTATCCCCCTGGTCCTTACGGAGTCCCAGCATCCACTAGGACGTCAGAGAAACACAATTTGAGAAACCACCAAGCTTATTAAGCAGGACCACCGCCAAACCCCAGACGAGACAGCGCGTACAGCATGCTGTATGTGCAATCTGGCTAATCAGGATACGGTCATTAGGTCAACCACTATTGGTCGTCATGCATTGGGTCGACATGGTCATTAGGTCGTTATGTACCAGGTCGACATGGAAAAAGGTCAACGCGAGTTGTTTTTTTAAATTCCGGTATTTTAACTTTTTCATACTTTACGATCCACGTGGACTACGATTGGGAATAGTAACCTGTGCCGAGCGCAGTGGTAGCAGAGCGAGGCACCCTGTTCTACACATGGCGAGCGAAGCGAGCCATGCGAGGGACCATGGTGCACTAATTGGGGTTCACCGTCACTTTATAAAGAAAGCAACATCAAAAAAAAAGTAAATAAACTCATGTCGACCTGTTTTCCCATGTCGACCAACAGTGATCGGCCTAAGCGTAATCGACCTAATAACCCATACCCGGCTACTCAGAAGGTGAGGCATCACGGTACACTTGCTTTCAGGGCAGTCATTATGGTATCTGGATGATTGAGACACAGGGGGTAATTTGGACCTGATCATATCAGCAAATTTTTTAGCAGGTGGGCAAAACCATGTGCACTGCAGGTGGGGCAGATACAACATGTGCAGAGAGAGTTAGATTTGGGTGGGTTATATTGTTTCTGTGCAGGGTAAATACTGGCTGCTTTATTTTTACACTGCAATTTAGATTTCAGTTTGAACACACCACACCCAAATCTAACTCTCTCTGCACATGTTATATCTGCCTCCCTGCAGTGCACATGGTTTTGATTGGTTTTGACCAATTGCTAACAAATTTGCTGCTACGATCAGGTCTGAATTACCCCCAGTGTCATAATAGACACTCAATAGTCCATATGCATTAGGTCAACTGGTACAAAAGGTTGACATAATAGTCAAACACAAAAGGTGGACACACTTTTTTCTCCAGGTATTAACATGATTTCTCAGCATTTGCATGATTTACTACACACATGAACATCCAGTGGTAATAGGAACCAGTGGCAAGCAAAGCGAGTCCGCGAGGGTAGCCGTGTGTACTGATGGTGGTCACATAACATGAAATATACCAGATTTGGCCCCCAAAAAATTTGTCGGCCATTTGTGTATCAATCTTTCATTTGTCGACCTTTTGTACCTGACCAACTAATGCATGTCGACTATTTGGTATTGTTCATAACAATGTCGATCTATTAATCCACAAGCAATTATTATGTACTGAATAAGGAGACAAATAAAATGAATAATAAATGTTGTCCCATTGTAAAAATATTAAACAATTAACATTGCAACTTCAATATTAATAAATAATATTGCGCTCTTAATAACACTAATCATTAATGGCTCTTTATAGCATATAGAATGATTGCTCTCTCATACATGTTTAGTGATTCCGTACCCTCTGATTGGCCACACAGATAGAGTGGTTTTGAGGCAGTATATTTCCATTGCTCTGGCCATGTGTAAGCCACTGGACTTTGCCAGAGTTCTGAGAATGACTATCCAAAGTGCTGAACAGTAAATCCAGAAATATGGACGTAAAAACGGCAAGCTACGTGCGGAAGTCTAGGTCTGAAGCCACCAGCAAAGCCTCTGTTTAGTACATTTTGCCCCCAAAAGGTCATTCTTATTTTCTAATTATGGGTCTATTTCTGAATCTGTGGGGATAGAGCTGATGTTCTATCATAAAAATGAGTAAACGACACAATTTATTAAGAAATGCTCGCAGTGACAGCCATGTGCAAATGCAGGCCAGTAATGCAGACTGGCAGCGGTAAGGCTTACTGTTTCACCAGTTAGTCTGGATTCCTATGTGCGTCAGTGAATGTGATTTTCCTTTTCAGAAATGCACGCTGCACGGGAAGCCTGGGAATGTAACAAGCGAGGAGTAAGCAGCGCTGACAGCGTTATAAACCAGTGACGCACGGTGAGGTAAATGACTGGGGAGAAAATTGTTAGTATCAGAGCCATATGTACACACACACACACACATGAACCCTATGGTGCATGTGGTTATTATACAAAGGTGTAGCATAGTATACTGCTAGAAATTTGAGTTTTGATGAGAAATGTGCGGACAAGGTAGGTAGGGGAGGCACTGCCTAACCTGTCATACACCAGTAAACTTCAGAGTTACGACTATAAAAACAATAAGAATAATATAGTACAAAGAAGATATTATAAATATTTTACCTTATCTTTATAGTCAAAACCCAGGAACATACTGGAGAAAGGCAGGAGAGGCTCTGCAACACCTGACCGCATATCACTGTTGTAAGACCTCGTGAGGCCAATTCTAACAAGTCAATCAGCCAAGGTCTGACAGCATTTATGACTGAATGACAGGCACAAGTTCCCTCTTGGATGCAAGCTGACCTGAGATGTAGTGGCATAATCGTGGCCGTCACTGTTTATATATCTGAGTATGGCACTACTCCTAACACATGGGATCAGTATTTCTCAAGCTTTACCACCGAGATGGGATCATGGGAACAAATGTGTAAGCTATTGAATGATTTTGCAAATCTCTCCTTTTCTACCACCATCAGAAGTAAGACTGAGAAGGGCATGGTCTTCTAGACCAGTGGTTCCCAAACTCGGTCCTCAAGGACCCCAACAGTCATGTTTTCCAGGTCAGCCAGCATGTGCACAGGTGTATTCATTACTCACGGACACATTTTAAAAGATCCACAGGTGGAGCAAATTATTTCACTTATGATTCTGTGAGGAAACCTGGAAAAATGTGAACTGTTGGGGGTCCTTGAGGACAGAGATTAGGAACTACTGTGCTAGACCATCTGGTGCAAAGGGAGCTCTAAGAGTGTGTACACACGGTGAGATAAATCTGTGAGATTTTGACTACATAGTCAAAATCTTATGAAAAGTTAGTGCAAATCTCATGGTGCTAGGCAGCTTGCGATACAGATTCGATCCCGATGCGCGCTCCCGTGGGGTCGGTATCGTAAGGCTAGATAGACTGTGCAGGCAAGTCAATCTTGACTATCTAGTGTACAATCTAGTACAAAGTATAATCAAAATTGGCACTTAGTCAAAATCGTACATAGACAAAATCTCAAGCACAGATAGTCAAAATCTGTACAATCTGTGCTAACTGGGCTCTGGGGGAGTTCAAGAGAAATCGCATAGTCAAAATCGAACATACCAGGGATCTCACCGTGTGTACACACCCTAAGACTGGAGGGGGGCCTTGTTCAGACATTCAGGGGCTCCCTCCCAGTAATAAAATGCTACTGTCGCAAAAAAAAAAAGACACAAAAACAGTCTTCCATACATACTTCACACGAACGGCATTGTCTTCAGAAATATGGTGCCGATACCATACTTACGATGAAACTGCCATAAAAGTGGCCTGGGTGGACAGCAGGATGGGCATGTAAGTAAATGCAATGTTTGCAGGGTGGGAGGTGTTAACCTGCACCATCCTCTCAGCAGCCATTATAGATATGACTGTGATCAGCAGCCATTTCCTGATCAAGGACAATATGTCGGCTATAAACTGGTTGACCGCAGGTCCTTTACGCAGCTGAAAGAATTCCCTAATTATAGTCATTATTGTAATGGTTTCTCCATCTCAGACATGAATGATCAGTAACCATTCCCTCAGGTGTTCTCACATTTACAGAACAGCGAGGATATTTGGCCTCAGTGATCGCAAATACGCGCTATGGCGCATATTTTACACAAAAATTCATTGTGGGCACAGATGGTGTAATGGTTAGCATTCCTGCCTCACAGCACTGGGTTCCATTCCCACCATGGCTCTAACTGTGTGGAGTTTGTATATTTCTCCCTGTACTTGCGTGGGTTTCCTCCGGGTACTCCGGTTTCCTCCCACAATCCAAAAATATACTGGTAGGTTAATTGGCATCCTACAAATTAACCTTAGTGTTGAATGTGTGTGTGTGTGTACGTGTGGTAGGGAATATAGATTTTAAGCTCCACTGGGGCAGGGACTGATGTGAATGGCCAAATATTCTCTGTAAAGCGCTGCAGAATATGTGTGCGCTATATAAATAACTGGTAATAAATAAAATAAATAAATAATAATAAAAATAAGGGTCCCTCGGGACGCGCTGTGACCAGCAGTGCTGTCTTGCGCTGTCAGTCAGTTTCCGTCTCCACGGCAGCAGAGAGGGGAACTTGGAAGTGGAGACCATTCAGAGTGTGTTCATCCGCCTCCCCTCACAGCACACGTCAGGAATCATCCTGCTGTGTGTGCGGGCAGGCTGAGGAAATCCAGGGTCCCCCTCCAGTGAGCTACAGGAGTCAGACCACGGAGGAAGCAGGAAGATGCCAGCGTTAAGTGGCGGGACAAGAGGCGGCTGCGGGTGCTACAGCATGAGGGTCATATGGGCTGGGGAGAAGTAGGGGGAAGCTCCTGCAGGACCAGACCCACCCAGTTCATTCCCTCTAACCTGCCGCTCTGTATTGTGATCTGCTCCTCTCATTCTGAGGACCAGACTCAACCACTTTTTACCCTCCACCCTGTCACATGCTGTCCTCTTCCACGATACCCTGTTAGAGCTCCACAGGGCACAGGAGTGGGGTAGTACTGGAGGGATGTCAGAACTGCCCCCCCCCCCCTTTCACTGTGTGTATAACTGCCCCCACCCCCTTCCCCTGTGTGTGTAATAACTTCCCCCCTTCCCCTGTGCTCTACCTGGCGCAAAGTGTACAATGGGGCAGATGTATTAACCTGGAGAAGGCATAAGGAAGTGATAAACCAGTTATATGTGCAAGGTGATAAAGGCACCAGCCAATCAAATCCTAACTGTTAATTTACATATTGGAGCTGATTGGCTGGTGCCTTTATCACCTTGCACATATCACTGGTTTATCACTTCCTTATGCCTTCTCCAGGTTAATACATCTGCCCCAATGTGCTCTACCTGGCGCGAAGTGTATAGAGTGCTATACCTGGCGCAAAGTGTATAATGTGCTATACCTGGCGCAGTGTGTATAATGTGTTTTACCTGGTGCAGTGTGTATAATGTGTTTTACCTGATGCAGTGTGTATAATGTGTTTTACCTGGTGCAGTGTGTATAATGTGTTTTACCTGGTGCAGTGTGCATAACTTTCTCTACCTGGTGCAATGTGTATAACGTGCTCTGTCTGGTGCAATGTGTATAATGTGCTGTCTGGTGCAATGTGTATAATGTGCTCTGCCTGACGCAATGTGTATAGGAGGTTCTATCTGGTGCAATGTGTGTAAGTGGAACTACTGTGTGGTGTAATGGGAATTGGCACTATTATGTGGCCACGCCCCTTCCCCACGAAGCCATGCCTACATTTTTTCTGCGCACCAAAGGCACGCACTGTCCGTTCTTTCACATATAGGAGGGGGAACACCAATTCACTTTCTGCCAAAGGGCACCAAAAGGTCTAGTTACAGCTCTGATGCAGGATGTCCTCTATACTACACAGTCCAGCAGCATTGTCACCCCCCCTTCCTCCCCCTTGCAACACTTTTGTAGTTTCCAAATCAACTCTGTTTTTATATTTGAATCATTAATAAGAACCTTCATTCCGATGGGACCCAGAAAAGGACAGGTAGGACCCCAAATTTTAATAGTGAGGGGTCCCTGGGACCCACTTTTTTTTCGTCTCAGCACGATCACTGAGCCCCATGAATCATTCGGACTGGTAAGCTTCAGGGACAGACTCGCACATTTATACATAAGCATGTATTCAATACCTGTCGGAAACTGCCGTCTTGTCGGAAATTCCTGACTTCTGCGGAAACCACGTGGATTGTCGGATTAACCACGGATACACGTGTTCCGCGGCCAAATCATACAGTTTTTGGCCCCGATTCCGACAATGTCAATCCTATTTTTTAAAAGTCTGATTAACATTGTCGGAACTGGGGAGATGAGACAGGGGAGCCAGGACAGGTAGGAGGGGATGGGACCATGTGAGGAGAGAAGCGGGGACGGAGCGTGGACGAGTGAGGAGAGGAGCGGGGACGGAGAGTGGACGGGTGAGGAGAGGAGCGGGGACGGAGAGTGGACGGGTGAGGAGAGGAGCGGGGACAGAGCGTGGACGGGTGAGGAGAGGAGCGGGGACAGAGCGTGGACGGCTGAGGAGCGGCTGTCGGGACGGAGCGTGGACGGCTGAGGAGCGGCTGTCGGGACGGAGCGTGGACGGCTGAGGAGCGGCTGTCGGGACGGAGCGTGGACGGCTGAGGAGCGGCTGTCGGGACGGAGCGTGGACGGCTGAGGAGCGGCTGTCGGGACGGAGCGTGGACGGCTGAGGAGCGGCTGTCGGGACGGAGCGTGGACGGCTGAGGAGCGGCTGTCGGGACGGAGCGTGGACGGCTGAGGAGCGGCTGTCGGGACGGAGCGTGGACGGCTGAGGAGCGGCTGTCGGGACGGAGCGTGGACGGCTGAGGAGCGGCTGTCGGGACGGAGCGTGGACGGCTGAGGAGCGGCTGTCGGGACGGAGCGTGGACGGCTGAGGAGCGGCTGTCGGGACGGAGCGTGGACGGCTGAGGAGCGGCTGTCGGGACGGAGCGTGGACGGCTGAGGAGCGGCTGTCGGGACGGAGCGTGGACGGCTGAGGAGCGGCTGTCGGGACGGAGCGTGGACGGCTGAGGAGCGGCTGTCGGGACGGAGCGTGGACGGCTGAGGAGCGGCTGTCGGGACGGAGCGTGGACGGCTGAGGAGCGGCTGTCGGGACGGAGCGTGGATGAGCTGAGAAACGGCTGTCGGGACAGAGCGTGGATGAGCTGAGAAACGGCTGTCGGGACGGAGCGTGGACGGCTGAGGAGACGAGCAGGGACGGAGCATGGGCGGGTGATGAGCGGCTGTCGGGAGCGGCCAAATACGACAGTCGGATTTGGCCGCTCATTGAATACTGACCTGTCGGATCCTTTCCGTCGGAAAGGATCCCACAGGTATTGAATACACCCCTTAGTCTGTAAAGAGAAATCCACTGACCCTTGTCCACATCTGTGGGAGTACCAGGGTAACAGTTCTGTTGTTATCGATATCAGTCATTATTGAACTGCAACATATCTGGTATGGATGTATGCAGCAGTCTTATGGAGGCAGCGCTCATGGTGTGCTGGGATGGCCTGTCCATTTGGGTGTAGGGAACTACATGAAAGGTCAGTGTTATGTATGCCCCTGCGCAGAACGGCTATGGCCGTACCCTGGCTTTCCCCTATCTGCCCACCAACTGAGACTTACATAAATTGCATGCGCTACAGCTGCACTGATTAAGCCACACAAAAATAGCAAGCCTGGTTGCAGCAGGTTCCGATCTTGTCCCACCACCTCAAAACTCTTTGGGATGTCCAAGATCATATTCTATGTCAGGGGTTAGCAACCTGTGGCACTCCAGCTGCTCTGGAAACACAAAACAAGGCATGCCTTGTTACAGTTTTAGCATGCCCTAGCAGCAAAACTGAGCATGCTGGGATGTGTAGTTAAATAGCAGATGGAGTGGCACGTTACTTTCCCCTGTTCCACATTATGATAAACTAAACAAAGTCCCATGGAGGTAGGTTTAATTGGCCTTTCACTGACTGAAGACAGTGTCTAGCAATAACCGTTCTTGTTAATACAACGAAGGGACAGAGAATGGAGGTTACTCAGCCCACGTCTTGTTGAGCACTTGTAGAAAACTTTAGTCCCAATAAATCATCACAAATCAGACACATGTTGCTAAAAAGAAGAGAAATTTAATGTATCTCAGAGAAAGGATTTTTCTATTTATTGTCTCAGATATGTTTTGAATCTCATTAATCAACTTTACAGTAAAAGGTTACAAGATAATTAGCAGGAGACATCACCTTAATCATAAAATACAATTTATAACCTTCCAAACCCATGGATCAAACAGAATCTCTTTAACTTCATGTTTCAGCACTAATCCATGTGATGTTCAGCTGAAATATGGCAGAAGTCCCAATGAAATATCACTTCTCAAAATGGAACACTGGAGAAATGAGGTGGGCTCCTACAAAGCCCCTGATAACTTATGTTATCCATTGTAATCACTGCTCGGCTAATAGCTAATTCTATACAATACACTGGACCTGATTCTGAGATTTTTTGTTTTGTTTTGGCGGTCATCAGCGGTCTGCATATGTGCAGGGACGGATTAAGCAAAGGGGGTGCCCGGGGCACTTAAGACAGGGGGGCCCTGATAGAAGGTGGGGGGTGTATGTTAAATTGTGCATACCTCCCAACATGTCCCATTACAGGAGGGACAAAATGCTCTCTACCTGGACTTCCCACTTAATATATGATTGGTGTCATCTGTGTTGAACTATTTAACTGATAAGAAAGGTATTTCAACACAGGTGATTACAATCATAAATTAAGAAGGAAGTCCAGGTAGAAAGCATTTGTCCCTCCTGGAATGGGTCATGGTGGGAGGTATAGATTGTGTATATTAAATTTAAACCAATGGTGTATATTAGTTTTAACTAATCGTTTAATAATGCCTGGCTACTCTTTATAGCGCCACTTAATTGAAAGACAACTATTTTATAAACATTTCTTGTAGTGGAACAAAGTCAACTTAACCTTAAAATACACATAGAAAAATAAAATAATTTATCTTGTCACATGCAAGAATAGCAGTAGCCTCTGTACTACTTACACACTGGGACAGGATTTAGGAGGACTCTATGTGTATCTCTCTCTCTCTAGACTCAAATTGTTAAGTTGAATAACTGTTTACAAAGGACTCGGACACCCAGGCGGGGAGGAGGAGAAGCTGGGATCCCTGTGTCACATACAGCTCTCTCCACCCTCCTATCTCTCCTCTGGTCAGAAAGCTCTGTTGGTAGCTCATGAAACATGATATTCCTGTGTCTCTGCCTGCTCTTCACACTATCCTGCTCGCATTCTGGCGGATGGTTCTGCTGCTGCTTAAGAGGGAAAGCCAGTGATGTCCATGTGCTCTTGCCGGAGGGGGAGACCTGACAAAGTGGGGCCGGGTTACAATATGCCCTGCATCCCCCCCTTAATCTGGCTATGCATGTGTGTCTAAATCGAGCAATTTATTGGAACTGCATGAATTCTTAAAAACCCATACGGTGCACGTGTTACACAGAATAAGCAAGGAGGTGCTGTTAATCAGGGACATAACAAGAGTGGTGCAGACAGTTCTTTGCAAACAGTGCATATGCCCATATGCTGGCAGCTGCACCCGCATCCAACCAGCCACTGCCAGTTGCAGAACTGTCCGCTGTAATACATGTAGCGGTGGCGGACGGTGTGCCCGGCTTCTTCTCTGCTGGGCACATACATTACAATGGGCAGCACTGCGGCTGACAGAAAATCTGCTCTGCCAATTCCCGGCTCCCGTGTCTTCTGCTGCATCACCTGGGAGAGGTGTCAGCCAACCCATTCTCTCAGTGCCCTGCTGTGCCATGGTGTTTAGCCAGGCAGCAGAATTGCTGTAGATCTGAGGTGACAGGTCAGACTCAGATCCAAGAGCCCCAAGTGTGCACTCAGAGAGGTCTAGCCAGGCAGCAGCTACTGTATAAAATGAGTTTTAGTTATCTCAGGAAATATGATCCGTAATGCTTCATTGTCAGTCCCATATAGTTTATCCAGAGCAGTTTTTCCTACATAAATGGAAAAAAAGGCAGATATGGTGCTAGTCACAAGTCAATGTAGTCAGATGTTGCTGTTGTCTATGTAAGGGAATTGTGCAACAGCCCACAAATTACTAAACTCTAATCCAGGCATTCCCAACCTTGGTCCTCAAGGTACACCAACAGACCAGGTTTTAGTGATATCCAGGCTTGAGCACAGGTGACTTAATTAGTACCTCAGTTATTTTTATTTAGCCATCTGTGATGAAGCCTGGATATAACAAAAACCTGCACTGTTAAGGTGGGTACACACCTGAGAGATTCCTCCCAGGGATACGTGCTGAGCGATCTATCACAGATCGCGCAGCACACAGCGCAATGAGTGCTGAGCAGTGGGGGGTGGGGGTGAAGCGAGTGATCCGACTAGATTTGGCATGCATGCAGGCCAATCTGGAGTCGGCGCTAGCGACGCGGCTATCGCTATGGTCTAAACACACGGAGCGATGTGTGCTTCATTTCTAAGCAATTTTGTCAGGTTGATTAGAATTTAAGCACACATCTCCATGTGTGTATCCCCCCCCCCTTTATTGTGTCTTGAGGACTGAGATTAGGAATGCCTGCTCTAATCATTAGACTGCACATACGTCTGACCATGAAAAAACAGTGTTTCAAATGATGATTCCATTAACAGAACATTTATTAAACAGTATCTATCTATCTATCTATATATATATATATATATATATCCTTTTATATATATATATATATATATATATATATATATCTAATACACAGTACTTATTTATCATAAGAGTATGAAGAAAATAAAAACAAAGTAAACTCTACTGTGGTGTAATGTGTAGAAGGAGCTCTACTTTGTGGCATATATGTATAAGGGGTACTCCTGTGCTGTGTTATGTGAGCTGTTATTTTGTGGACACAGACCTTTTTCGAGTATGGGGAAGGGGACACCAATTTTCTTTTTGGAACAGGGCACTAAAATTTAGGGAGCAGTGCAGTTGGATAGGGTATTGTATGTGAGGGTGAGGAGTTTGAAGAGGATTCTGTAGAGGAATGGGAGCCAGTGCAGGTTTTGGCGGCAGGAGGTGGTGGATGTGGAACGGCGGGAAGAGGACTGTTATGTTGTCAGACTGGATCAGTACTGGGAGACCCTGAAGAAAACTCTTCGCTTGCAGGAGGCCGTTGTAAATGGTATCCGGACTCCAGGTCGACAACAAAAAGGTCGACACACCTTAGGTCGCCACCAATTGGTCGACACACCTTAGGTTGACATGGACAAAATGTCGACATGGACAAAAGGTCGACAGGAACAAGGTCGACATGGAAAAAGGTCGACATGTGTTTTTCACAATTTTTTTCTTTTTTGGAACTTTTTCATACTTAACGATCCATGTGGCACCATGCCCGAAGCATGGCGAGCGAAGCGAGCCATGCGAGGGGACGCGGTGCACTATATGGGGTTCCCGGTCACTCTACGAAGAAAACGACACCAAAAAAACATTAAAAACTCATGTCGACCTTTTCCCTGTCGACCTTTTGTCCATGTCTACCTAAGGTGTGTCGACCAATTGGCGTCGACCTAAGGTGTGTCGACCTTTTTGTTGTCGACCTGGAGTCCCAGACCCGTTGTAAATGGCTCTTAACTCGAGAACATTTAGGTGGAGAGAAGATTCCTGGCTTGACCTTTTTCCCTGGAAACTTCTTCCCTGCTCGACTGTGCCCCAGCCTCGGAGACTTGCATCTGTGGTGAGCAGGACCCAGTCCTAAATTCCGAAACGGCGTCCCTCTAGGTCGGAGGTGAGAGCTTTGCAGCCACCACAGGAGAGAGATCCTGGCCCTGGAAGATAGACTTATTTTACGGTGCATGTGTAGGTGAGACCTGGACCATTTGTTCAGTAGGTCCCACTGAAACACCCTGGCATGAAACCTGCCAAACGGAATGGCCTCGTAAGCCGCCACCATCTTCCAGGGCACTCGAGTGCATTGATGAATCAACACTCTTGTCGGTCTCAAAAGCTCCTTAACCATGGTCTGTATTTCTAGAGCTTTGTCCTCCGTAAGAAACACTCTTTGAAGCTTCGTGTCTAGGATCATGCCCAGGAAGGGCAGCCGAGTCGTCGGAATTAACTGAGACTTTGGCAAATTTAAAATCCAACCGTGATGTTGCAGAACTGTCATGGAGAGTTCCACATTCTTTAACAATTGTTCCTTTGACCTCGCCTTTATCAGGAGATCGACCAAGTAGGGGATAATTGTGACCCCTCGCTTGCGAAGGAGTACCATCATTATTGCCATCACCTTGGTGAAAACCCTCGGGCCGTGGAAAGCCAAACGGCAACATCTGAAATTGGTAATGACAATCCTGCACCGCAAATCTCAGGAAGGCCTGATGCAGAGGATAAATCGGGACGTGTAAGTAGGCATCCTTTAGGCTGGAGATAACAGCTCGAAGAGATTCCATCTTGAACTTGAAAATTTTCAAGTATGGATTGAGGGATTTTAGGTTCAGAATAGGTCTGACCGAACCGTCCGGCTTCGGTACTACAAAGAGGCTCGAATAGAACCCTTCCCCCCGTTGGGACGGGGGAACGGGAACAACGACCCTCTGTTGACACAACTTTTGTATCGCAGCATTTACTACCTCTCTTTCTGGTAGAGAAACTGGTAAGGCCGATATGAAAAAGCGGCGGGGGGGGGGGGGGCATCTCCTGAAACTCCACACTATGTCTAAGACCCAAGGATCCAGGGCTGATTGAAACCAGACCTGACTGAAGATCCGGAGACGGCCCCCCACCGGCACGGACTCCCGCAGGGGAGCCCCAGCGTCATGCGGTGGACTTGGTAGAGGCGGGGGAGGACTTTTGGTCCCGGGTGCCTGATCCTGCAGGCGACTTCTTTCCCCTTCCTCTACCCTTTGAAGCGAGGAAGGACGAGCCTTTACCTCGTTTGTATTTATTAGGTCGAAAGGACTGCATCTGTTGACGGGGTGCCTTTTTCTGTTGTGTGGGAACATAAGGAAGAAAAGATGACTTACCCGCAGTAGCGGTAGACACCAGGTCAGCTAGGCCGTCACCAAACAAGACACTACCTTTGAATTGGAGAGCTACCATATTTTTCTTGGAGTCGGCATCAGCATTCCATTGATGGATCCACAGCGTCCTCCTGGCCGAGACCGACATGGCATTGGCTCTCGATCCCAAGAGGCCAACATCCCTCGCCGCATCCTTTATGTAATCTGCAGCGTCCTTGATATAACCAAGAGTAAAAATAATATTATCTTTATCAAGGGTATCCATATCAGAAGCTAAATTATCAGCCCATTTAGCAATAGCACTACTCACACATACCGACACCACAGCAGGTCTGAGCAATGCACCAGTATTAACGAAAATGGCCTTCAAAGACGTCTCCAGCTTGCAATCTGCCGGATCCTTGAGAGCAGCCGCGTCAGGGGACGGAAGCGCCACCTTCTTGGACAAACGGGATAGAGCCTTGTCAACATTCGGAGACTACTCCCATTTTCCCCTGTCATCAGAGGGGAAAGGATACGCCATAAAAATTCTCTTGGGAATCTGCCACCTCTTGTCCGGCAACTCCCAAGCTTTTTCACAAAGAGCATTAATTTCATGAGAGGGGGGAAACTTCACCTCAGGTTTTTTCCCTTTAAAAAGGCAAATCCTTGTTTCCTGAACAGCCGGTTCATCAGAGATAAGCAAGACATCTTTAATAGCCACAATAATGTACTGAATACTCTTAACTACCCTTGGGTGTAAAGTAACCTTATTAAAATCGACATCGGAATCAGAGTCCGTGTCGGCATCTGTATCTACCATCTGGGTAAATGAACGTTTTTGTGACCCTGAGGGGGTCTGCACCTGAGCCAACGCATCCTCCATGGATTTTCTCCATGTTTGTGTCTGAGAATCAGATTTATCAAGCCTCTTAGACAACAAAGCCACATTAGCATTAAGTGTACTCATCATAGCAACCCAATCAGTCGGCTGTGCCGACAGAGCCATTTCCAGCTCCTTTTCTGCGCCCCAAGTAACTTCCTCCGGGGAGGAACACTCAGCCTCAGACATGTCGACACCAAGTACCGGCACCCAACACACACACTGGCCAATTTAAAGGGGACAGCCTACAGTGAAGCCCGGTGAGAGAAACAGAGGGAGTATGCCAGCTCACACCCCAGCGCCCATATACTACACACAATAAAATATATGTCCCTAGCGCTGTATAACAACAACAAAAGCACCAAAATTATTTGTCCCCATACCCCCCACCCACCCACCCGCCCCCCACCCCACTGAATATGGCTTTCACCAGTTTTAAACACCTCAGTAACTGCTGCCCAGGGCGCCCCCCCCCCCCCCCCACAGCGCCCTGCACCCTGTGAGTGCCGTTGGTGATGTGTGTGGGAGCAAGGAGCGCAGCGCTACCGCTGCGCTGTACCTCGTTACTGAAGTCTTCTGCCGTCACTGAAGTCTTCGGATCTTCTAATACTCACCCGGCTTCTGTCTTCTGTGAGGGGGTTGACGGCGCGGCTCCGGGAACAAGCAGCTAGGCGAACCAAGTGATCGAACCCTCTGGAGCTAATGGTGTCCAGTAGCCTAAGAAGCAGAGCCCTTAACTAAGCAGAAGTAGGTCTGACTTCTCTCCCCTCACTCCCACAATGCAGGGAGCCTGTAGCCAGCGGGTCTCCCTGAAAATAAAAAAACCTAACAAAAGTTTTTCTAGAGAAACTCAGTAGAGCTCCGCTAGTGTGTGTCCAGTCAATCCTGGGCACAAAGTCTAACTGAGGTCTGGGGGAGGGGCATAGAGGGAGGAGCCAGTTCACACCCAGTCAAAGTCTTTTTAGTGTGCTCAAGCTCCTGCGGATCCCGTCTATATCCCATGGTCCTGTTGGAGTTCCCAGCATCCTCTAGGACATAACAGAAATAACATTTATATATATATATATATATATATATATATATATATATATATAAATGAGACCCTGACGCACCTAGCCTCCCAGGGCACAGAATATAGTGATAGCGAGTAGTGATACACAAGAAAGAAATCCACACAACAGCTCCAGGCACACACAGTCACGTGTACAATGCAGAAATGATTACATATAAACAATAAAACTGCACTGGACTAGTAATTTACATAGTACCATTTATGATTATAGATATAACAATGCACAGTAGATACTGGATGTATATCACAGAACACTTGTACTAAATATTCAGATAGCAGTACACTTGTTCTTAACTAATGCTGTCTAAAATGACATGTAGAATACTTACGTGTCTGTAAAAGCACAGCGCTGATGAGACAGGCGGCTTTACAGAGGAGACAGTGCCCAGAAGTCCCGGAGACCAGCCCAGCTAATAGTGAAGATGGCGCCAAAATCTCAGTAAGGGAGTGAGGGAAAGAGAAATGCCGCTCCAGGGCAGGAACACTAGCAGTAGATGGCGACTGGAGCTGGGAGAAGGACTACTGGTCAGCACCTTATCCCCTATGCTGGACTTCATCACCGGGTACTGTGGAACCTATAATAAACGGATATTAGTAAATCCGACCTGTGCTCCCTTGCCCTGGTGGATATAGTGGGGTCCCTGTGCAGTACTGTGTACACGCCAGAGGTGCGGTCCCTCTCCTGGGACCGGATCGCGATTCGGTGGGTCCCACCTGGAGGACCATCTTACCTCCTCCCTGACGTGCAGCCACGCGATCCAGGAAAGCGTCAGTGGTGTGTGCCTGAAGCCCGGTGCGCCTCCGCTTCAAGTATCCAGGAACCAGGCCGCAGGAGTATGCAGCGCTGCTGAGGGAGGTGATGCAGCCGCAGCACAGTATGTCAGAATGACATATAAAGTGCTGAGGCCCTTGAAGTCTTCTAAAAAAGCTCTTTTTAGGGCTGCCCAGCACCAACTTACAAACTCAGCTCCAATGCCTGGAGGCGGGTCTATAGAGGAGGTGGTGCAGTGCATCCTGGGAACAGTCAAAGCTTTAGCCTCTTGGTGCCTCGGATCAAGATCCAACTCTACACCCCGATGTTATTCTTTGTAGAATACCAGTGTACGTAAAGACCCCTGATCCGTGCACTATAGTATGCAAGCCCTTTGACCAGACTTTACCAAATGATCTATTGTCAAAGATAATGAGACCCACCTGACCATTCTTTACTCATGTCCAACATAGTGCATAGTCCAGATGGAAAAATAACTTGCCATCTACATCATGGATGGGGAACCTTTGGCCCACCAGCTGTTGTTGAACTACACATCCCAGCATGACCTGCAACGGTTTTAGCATGGCCAAAAAGCAAAACTGTAGCAGGGCATGCTGGTATATGTAGTTCAACAACAGCTGAAGGGCCAAAGGTTCCCCAACCATAATCTACATGATAAGGGACACAAATTCATACAGATCTGGGGTCCTTGATACAGTGACAAACCCAAACCTTCGGTGAGCCGTCAATCACCAATGTCTCACTCCTCCCTCCTAACAAAAGGCCCTCTCTCTCCATACAACCTCTAGGCTTCTATCACCTAGGTCGAAACCTTTTACTCCTCCAAAATTACCCCTCATTATTATATTTATTTGCTTTATCTTTCCATGTCACTGCTACCCTGAAAATTAATATGCTGTAGTTTATTGTATTGTCTATATGTACAGGGTGGTCCATAAGTTTGGAAACACCCTTATAAAAAAAGGAAAGGAGTAAGGAAATATTAATCCATTGTCTACACATATGATATGGAAGTGAGGGAAAACGTTTTAGGGTACGTTTCCCCAACTCCCATATCACATGTGTAGACACTGAATTAACATTTCCTTACTCATTTCCTTTTTATAAAGGTGTTTCCACGCTTATGAACGACCCTGTATTTTATTTATATATGTAGACGTCCCAAGCAGAGCTAGCAAATACATATG
The DNA here is from genome assembly GCF_028390025.1 of Pseudophryne corroboree. NCBI lineage: Eukaryota > Metazoa > Chordata > Amphibia > Anura > Myobatrachidae > Pseudophryne > Pseudophryne corroboree. The sequence goes on from NC_086450.1 coordinate 391,603,803, forward strand.
TAAAATAATTATATATAAATATATGCTGATATATCTTTATGCAACAGAAGGGTTAAACTCGACTTTGTAAATTCTCTACAAATGCGGGCCTTGTCCCTGTTGAAAGTAACACAATACTCAATCAAAAATAAATAATGACAAGTAACTGCTGCATAATGTAACCGAATTATAAGAGAACTCATGATAGTAACGTCAGAAGAACATGTTCAGACATGACGTCTGTGTGTGTAAATAGGTATACAATTCCACATTGCCGCTTGCACGCAAATCACCCGATGTTCAGAGTTTAGTTTTTTTTTTTCCTTTTCATCCAACGTCTAAACCATTTTTATGCACTAGAAAAGAAGAAACAAGTGAAGTCTGATTGGAAGTGGGAGGGAAAAGAAACTAATATCCACGAAAATAGGGCTGGCGCATAAACTGAGACATTTCCTATGGATCTATTATTCTTTTCAACAGCCGCACAAATCTGAAACTAATATTTGCACATGAAAATGTTCTTGTGGCTGCTGCATCTGCAGCTTAAGCGTAAAATAAGTAATCGCTGAATAGAGGTTCAGGTATTTTGGTGTCTGGAAACAAAATCAGCCAGTTTTGCAAAATAAATTATAGAAATACTTAGTGGCTTTTGGGAAAAGGGATCTTTATTTAAAGTGCGCTCGTTTGTACAGAGAGTTAAGACCCCATTAGATGTATATGGCTCCTAATTTATAACCGTATATTGCTTCAGTAACCTAAATGTCTGCTTACGAAGGCACCGAGAACAAGTAAAAAAAAAAATATATATTTGAACAATAACTTGTTTTTAAATTGTTTGGTTAAAGAAAATTCTGAGCGCAACTCAAACAGGTTTCATTTTTGTGCCTTGAAGACTTTTGCGCAGCTCAGGGCAGCTACCATTAGCAAGCTAACATTTTCACAGCACAGTAACTTCCATACTAAGCTGTGATTGGCAGGGAAAGTCATCCTCACACATAGCAAGACAATAAGGAAGAGGGCCGACAATATTGCGCCATGGGAGAGAGTGTCGGAGAAAGCTGAAAACTGACCGCATTGGAGATTACAGCTCATTGTTAAATATAGTATTTTGGTGCATTCCAAGAACATTGTACATACAGTGGGGATTGAAAGTTTGGGCACCCCAGGCAAAAATTCATTTTAATGTGCAAAAAGAAGCCAGGGATAGATGGAAAAATCTCCAAAAGGCATCAAATTACAGATTAGACATTCTTATAACATACCAAAAAAAGTTTGATTTTATTTCCATCATTTACACTTTCAAAAGAACAGAAAAACAAAAAATGGCGTCTGCAAAAGTTTGGGCAGAGTTAATACCTTGTACTGCCCCCTTTGGCAAGTATCACAGCTTGTAAACGCTTTTTGTAGCCAGCCAAGAGTCTTTCAATTCTTGTTTGAGGTATCTTCGCCCATTCTTCCTTACAAAAGTCTTCCAGTTCTTTGAGATTCCTGGGCTGTCTGTGACGCACTGCTCTTTTAAGGTCTATCCATAGATTTTCAATTATGTTGAGGTCAGGAGATTGTAAAGGCCATGGCAAAACCTTCAGTTTACGCCTCTTGATGTAATCCACCGTGGATTTTGAGGTGTGTTTAGGATCATTATCCATTTGTAGAAACCAGCCTCTCTTTAACTTCAGCTTCTTCACAGATGGCATCAAGTTAGCGTCCAAAATTTGCTGGAATCTTATTGAATCCATTTTTCCTTCTACTCGTGAAATGTTCCCTGTGCCACTGGCTGCAATACAACCCCAAAGCATGATTGATCCACCCCCATGCTTAACAGTTGGACAGAGGTTTTTTTCTTTTCATTAAATTCTGTGCCCTTCCTTCTCCAAACGTACCTTTGCTCATTCCGGCCAAAAAGTTCGATTTTTAACCTCATCGGTCCACAGAACTTTATTCCAAAATGCATCAGGCTTGTCTATATGTTCATTTGCAAACTTCAAACGCTGATTTTTGTGGTGAGGACGTAGAAGAGGTTTTCTTCTGATGACTCCTCCATGAAGACCATATTTGTACAAGTATCTCTTTATAGTGGAATAGTGTACCACAACGCCAGTGTCTGCCAGATCTTCTTGGAGGGATCGTGTAATCAAACGTGGATTTTGACTTGCTTTTCTCACAATCCTGCGAGCTGTTCTGTCTGATATTTTTCTTGGTCTTCCAGATCTTGCTTTAACTTCCACTGTTCCTGATGACTGCCATTTCTTAATTACATTCCGAACAGAGGATATGGGCATCTGATAACGCTTTGCTATCTTCTTATAGCCTTCTCCTGCTTTGTGAGCGTCAACTATTCTCAGTTTCAGTGTTCTACACAACTGCTTAGAGGAACCCATGGTGCTGATTGTTGGAGCAAGGTCAGATGAGTCTGGGCTTTTAAAACCTTTGAGATTGACATCACCTGGTCTTTCCAGACGATGAATGAGAACAATCCATGACACTGCCAGGTCTCAGCTGTCCAAAAGGGGCAGTACAAGGTATGCAGGGTGCCCAAACTTTTGCAGATGCCATTTTTTGTTTTCTGTTCTTTTGAAAGTGTAAATGATGGAAATAAAATCAAACTTTTTTTGACATGTTATAAGAATGTCTAATCTGTAACTTGATGCCTTTTGGAGATTTTTCCATCTTTCCTTGGCTTCTTTTTGCACATTAAAATGAATTTTTGCCTGGGGTGCCCAAACTTTCAATCCCCACTGTATAGAATTATGCAGTATTTCTATAGGGTATTTTCCTCTTGTAATACACTTTGTACATATCGGGTAGAGCTGAACACTTTTTGCAGGGTCTTCACAGCAAAGTGCATCTTTTTGCAATGTGTCAACCCAGCTCTATGGCAGACGGCACAGAAATATATTCCCTATGGACAAATAGTATACAAAAAAAAAAGAAAAGAAAAATACTTAGGACAACAAGCCCCATGTAGGTCTCTAAACAATACCCTTGGGCTGCAGGTTTTGGTTTAATGTTCATAAAATAAAAACATTTTTGCCTGATGAACTACAGATCAGGGCATGCCCACGTCACCTTTTAAAAGATAGATAACTTGGAAGGGGGTTATAGCTCCTGCTGGACTGACAGAAGGATGAAAGCCTACAGTGAGGAACTACAAAGACTGGATCCCCGGAGAGTCTCGTGTGCCACTGGAAACAAGCAGGGTGACCGTTGATGCAGGACCACTGTTTGGTCAACAATAATGGGAGAGGAGCCTTGCAGTGATATGACCATACATGTCGACATACTGTATAGACTTGCCCAGTGCTATACTTGTATTCCTTTTAATTAGGCCATCTCTTTCAGTGGTGTCTTTGCTGTTGGTGTGCTTTATGTTACTGTATTCTCCTGGGTATCATAGTTTATGCCACAGCCACAGTACCCAGGGCAGTAGGCTAAAGATAGCTCAGTAATCACTGATCTAGCGTGTGGTCCTTTGCCAGATTAACTCAAGGTCCTGTTATTGTGCAGTGCACAAAGGTTGGAGGGGAGAAAAATACAGTAGCCAGGGAAAGTATATCGGGACCAGCCAAGACCTGGGTACTGTGCACTTACTACAAGAAATGGAAGGATCACAGGAGGTTGCTTATTCCAATTTACCCTCACCATATTTATTTTGGACCAGAAAAGCATTTCATTACGAATGTACTATACCAAATTCATTAAACAAAGCCATAAGTCAAACACGTCAAACATGTGTTCCTAGCCTGACCTGCTGTCCAAATAAGTTACATTACAAGGTATGGCACAAAAGATCAATTAAACAATGTTACCAATACCAAGTGACAAATGCAAACTTCTAAAGCAGAGGTGGCCAAAAGGTAGATAGCGATCCACCGGTAGCTCGCGGAGCATCCGCTGATAGATCGCAACAGACTTAACAGAAAATAACTGTAAGGAGCCTGCCACCACTGCTTCTCTTCACAGTTCCCAGGGATGCAGTGTGAGGAGCCTGGGCGCTAGTTGGATCCAGTTTGAACCAGCCGGCGGTGGCGACGACAGGAGAAGCAGCCAGCGGGAAGCCATGCAGCATGAAAGCGGGAGCGTGACTGCGGGGAGAGGGAGGACTGAAGCTAGGCAGTGTGACAACTTGTCAGGTAAGTTATGCAAAGGGGGGTTTATTCACAAGGGGAGGAACGATCTGCAAAGGGTGGGATCTGCACAGAGCGTGGTATCTTCACGTGGTAAAGGGTTTTTTTTTTTTACACAAGGGGGGATCTGCAAAGGATGGAGGATCTGCACAGAGGGGATTATTGTACAGGGGGCTATTATTCAGGGGACTGGAAGGGGGTATCTGCAAAATGGGGGATTTGCACGGAGGAGGGTATTGTACAGGGGGCTATTATACGGGGGAGTGTAAGTGGGGTATCTGCACAAGGGGGGGTTTTGTACAGAAGGGGGTTATTTGATGTTGTCATTCTTAATACTAATTTTAAATGTGCGCATTATTATCTGTGCTGTTATTTGATAGCATCATTATTTTGTTATTTGATGCCAGTAGATCACCGGTAAGTAAGTGAACAAAAAGTAGATCCCAGGCCCAAAAAACCTGACCACCCCTGCTCTAAAGTGAATGAAAAAATTCTTAGTCCTGGATTTATCCCACCAGGGTGATGGCTGCTGCAGAAACACAAGCATCATGTGGGATTCTAACGTTGTCCATTTACAAGATATGGGATCTGCAGCTTTCACAGTTGTAAGTATAGCAGTTAAGGGTTTACTCACATATTATGGTGAGGTGGGATTTACTTCTGTACTGGCATCACAGAATAATTGATTAAAAAAATAATTCTCAACTGTACTCCATAAAACTTATTTTATATATCTAACAAGAACTAGATGGTGACACAGCAAATCAACAGTCCACCAGATGGCTCACAAAGTTCCAGAAAATATGATTGGAAATGATTTCAGAAATGATCCCATGCAAGAACTGCAGTTTATAAGGGATACTTGTTGTTTATAATAAGAAATTTACAAACACTAACCCCCCTAAACCCCCAAAATCGGTTTAGAATAATTTATTTTTCATCATATACAGTATATTTTTATCTTTTATCGTCCCATGTACATCAAAGAGTCTAAAGGGCCCTACACATTGAGCGATCCGCCGCCGAGCTGGCCGACGGCGGATAAGGCCGACGGGCGAACCGGCGGCGGGGGGAGTGAAGTTTCTTCACTCCCCACGTCACCCGGCTCAATAGAAGTGCAGGCAAATATGGACGAGATCGTCCATATTGGCCTGCATGCACAGGCGACGGGGCACCAGCGATGAACGAGCCTGGGGCCGCGCATCGTTCATCGCTGGTGCCTCCACACGAGATCGTTCATATGTTTGAGTATTATAGTCCAGTGTGTAGGGCCTATTACACACATGCACTTTCTGAAGGAAAGGACAACAGGAACCCCTTCTCCATCTCAGTTGGCTGCAAACGATCAAGAAGACTACTTTCACCACTGGAGTGAAGCTGGCCTCATCCTCATCATATAATATTGGTATGCTTGTGACCAGTTCCTCCCGCCGCTGCTACAGCATACCACCTGGCTATAGGGAAGTCTCCATTTTGAAGAATTCTGCGCAGTCCACTATTCTGAGAAGCAGGACTTACCCCTACCCCCACCCCATTACCATCCCTGCCTTCTCTTCACCGTAGTTACCCTAAGTCAGATCCTACTTTAATACTTACTTCAGATATCATACACATAAACTACACATTCTACGTTATCACTATTTGGAGATTTTGCTGTACTCTGTACTGGTTTGTGTCACTGAATGCCGGTCTGCCATTTCATCTTGGATGTCATCTCGCCACCTCAAACTCAACATTTCCAAAACAGAATTTATTATTTTCTCCATAACGGAGGACAATGCAACTATCCACCCTACCCCAAAAGCTCGTTGCCTAGGTGTCATCCTTGACTCTGAACTGTCCTTTGTTCCACACATTCAATCTGTCTCTAAATCATGTTACATGCACCTAAAAAACATATCCAAAATACATGCTTATCTTACACAAGAGACTACAAAAACTCTAATCCATGCACTCATCGTCTCCCGCATTGATTATTGTAATAGTCTCCTTACTGGTCTTCCCAAACATAGGCCCAAACCACTACATCCATTTTAAATGCAGCAGCGAGGCTAATCTTCCTCGCTAGACGTTCTTCTTCTGCTGATCCGCTCTGTCAGTCCCTCCATTGGTTACCGGTATTCTACCATGTTAAATATAAAATACTTTTACTTACATACTAGGCTATTAACCAAACTGCACCATAATACATCTCTTCACTCATCTCAAAATATCTCCCTACCCGACCTCTCCGCTATGCACAAGATCTGCATCTCTCATCCACATGTATTATTGTTCCCACTCAAAATTACAGGACTTTACTCGTGCTTCACCCACTCTGTGGAATGCCCTCCCACGCACAATAAGACTGGTCTCGAGTCTCTTAACCTTTAAACATTCACTGAAAACACACCTCTTCAGACAAGCCTATCAAATCCAGACCCACCCACATAACCTTCAATGCTTCCCTATCCAATTGCATCCTCTCTGTACAGTCCACATAAGCTCACATATTTTGTCTTCCAACATTGCTGGGTGATCATATCATAAAACCCATTAAGAACCTAGCAATCTCGTGGACCTTTATGTGATAGGTAGCATCTATCCTTGTGTATCAATGCCTACTTACCTATAGATTGTAAGCTTGCGAGCAGGGCCTTCCTACCTCTGTCTGTTTTTTTGCCCAGTTTTGTTCTGTAACTGTTGTTCTAATTGTAAAGTGCAACAGTATATGCTGAGCTATATAAGAAACTGCTAATAAATACAATATAAAATCAGATATGCTGATTTCTCCTATGATAGAATTCAAGTCAACATTGCAACCTTTGATAGGTCTTTTCCAATAACAGAAATTTAATTAAAAAAAAAAAAAAACGTTCACTTCACTTCTATTTGTGGACAAGACAAAGAGCAACGCCGGATTGACTGTCTATGATTACCGGTAGGAAGCAGGCATGGCAAACTTCGTACTAAAATGTCAGTCGGATTAAAATTCAAATCTGAAACGAGTACATCACAATTTCTACACAGTGTTTAACATTTCCTTTAGAGTACATTTTAATATGTTCTAAAATGTTCATGTCTACCTTAGGTGATATTGCACAGATAGATTTTAATAATGCAGCATATCTAAGCTAGCCATGCAATCTGTGACTGCCTATCTAATTCTCTTATAAATCAAGGTTAGTAATTTAGCAGATATGATGGGAGAACTTCCATGGAGCTACAGTATAGCGTTAATGAGGCAACTGGAGGGAGGGGGGGGGGAATGGAGAAGGATTTTAAAACATCTTTATTTCTACAATCTGTGCTGCTTCCATAAGTATCAGAGAAAATATTACTAACAGTATTTTAATAGCATGAGGTTTTTTTTTTTTCTTCCTAGAGCTGGACAATTATACAAACTGGAGAAGACAGGTGCTACACTCAGTTGTGGGTAATGCTGATCAAGTAATGGTAACTAATTTTACACTTTTTAAAAATTAATTTACTTAATCAGAATAATTTGCATTTGTATTCACCTTTCTGCCGTCCTGCAGCTAAAAATCAGAATTTAAGCTTAAAAGCTAATCTGGGAGCATGGACAGGTAACTGCACCACAGACCGTAGCAACAGTTTTACAAGAAAGTACTGTAGGAGAAGAAAAAAATATAGGCGTTTCAGCGAAGTGGTTTTGCATTGCACTGGGATGTCAGTTTTCTGCAGGTTCAGCTGAAACCGGTAGCTCTCAAGTGAATATGTCAGAAATAACTAACAGTTTATGTTCATGTGGTGTGGGTTTTTTTTGTTGTTCAGAATGAAGCAGAAAACCAACACATTTACAACTTAAATTGGAGATGTAGCGAACATGTACAGATCAGATGTACATGGGTCAGATGTACTAAGCCTTGGAGGGTGATAAAGTTGAGATGGAAAGTACCAGCCAATCAGCTCCTGACATTTTTCAAACACAGCCTGTAACATGGCAGTTAGGAGCTGATTGCATCTAGCACAGTCTCTGAAATAACAGTTAAGCTGGCTACACACTATCGTGTCCCGATCCAATAAACACTGCGATTTCTGGAACTGCGGGCACCTGTACACACTGAACATTTTCTTGCTCATTGTGTACTTTTTCTGACCTCTTTAACAAGATCAGGTCATCGGTAACAATATAGAGTGTGCAGCCCACACTATGGGCTGTATTCAATGTATGTCGGACAGAAAGGATCCGACAATGCAGTATTCCATTTGCGGACAAATTTACAATGTTAATCCGACTTTTTTAAAGGCAGATTGACATTTTCGAAAACGGGGCTAAAAGCCGTCGGATTTGGCCGCAAATCCGACAAAACACGTGGATCCGCGTTTAATCCACCAATCCAAGTGTTTTCCGACAAGTCGAAACTGCCGACCTGTTGGAAAAACAGCAGCCCCACTGAACAGGTCGAATCACTATTCGACCTGAAAAAGTCGGAAAACTGACGTCTTTCCGACAAGTCGACAGTTCCGACAAAGAATTGAATACACCCCTATGTCGTTATCCCGATCTGAGTGTGTGAAGCCATTGCTTGGCTTTAAATGCTGACGCTCCTGCATATGCAATTTCCAATTATCAGGCCGATCAGCGGATCATCGGCTATAATTGGATAGTGTGTACCCAGCTTTTTAAGCCGATTGATTTATTTGGGCAACTACTCCACTTTATCTCTCTCCAGGGACTGAAGTGACACTGTAGATGCCAGAAACAATTTACCAGTTATTAATATGAATTAAAAGGCATACAGCCCTCTTTTAATCCACAAACTCTACAGAGTTCTCATGGGAAATTAAGCCACCCTGGATGGATCTCACCCACTTCACTGGTGGTGAGGATAATCACACCCTCTGCACTTGCCCGTTGGCTCTCCAAGAAAGTAGGAACATATAATAAATTGAAAAAAAAAATAAAAAAAAAAGTTTCAATGGCCGCTGTACTGTAACTGCAGAGTGCTGTATACTGCACATGACCTCAAGGCTGGATTAGTCCCAAGAGCCAGGTAGACACAGAGACTACTGCTGGCATCTTAATTTTTGAAAATCTTTTTTTCTCATTGATATCAAATGAGTGTACATCTTCCATAAAAGATCAGGTTATTAGTGTCTAGATTTTACATTGCTCTCTGAATTCTATAGTAATTTGTCCACCCTCTGCGTTAAATACAAATGACATTATCTACAGTAAGTTACAGTACTTCTAAAACTTCAAAAAGATGACAAAATTCACGGCTGGTATAAAGACCTGTAATTCATCTGCTTTTTCTGATACAACAAATCCAAAGGAATTTCCCCAGAGCATACCAATCCTTTGTACAGAAAATAGATTAGGTAATGAATGTTTGATATCTCCTCCTAGCTGTGAATTTCTGGTATTTTAATGGTAATGGATTATTTCATAATTAATTAAATATAGAGCATGAATTTCACTGAACTTGAGCACTGATCTTTTAGGTCAGTACAAAGCATTAGATTTCAAGTAAAGACCCTTTGATAATGGAGATAGGATATGTACTTATAGTGTTGGGTAGCTGAAAGGGTATTGGTATAATTAGAGTAAATTCATAAGACATAACATTAGGAATTGAGCACAATTCTGATTGGTTGCTATGGGCAAAAACACCGCTGTTTCTTTTTAGTAGCTTTAGTATATCAACTCTTCAACATACCTCCCAACTTTACAGATTTTTCCCCTTTTTTGTGACTGTCCCAACCGCAGGCAAGAGTAAATGCACTCTACACATATACCAGCAACTCCCAAGTCACTATTAACTCCGTACTAATATATAGTAACATCTCTCGGCATATGAATTTATTTAAGAATTATGGAAAGATTGTGGAGCTCATATTAAAAACAAAGAAAAGAAAAAAGGAGCAGCCTCCAATGGTGTATTATAAAAAAAATCATACACAATTTAACAACAACATAAGTGGACTTGTACAATACAACAAATCTGCCCCACAGGGTGAGGTACCACAGGAACATTCCAATGCATTTTGCCCCTCTTGCTGCATCTGGGGACCTCTTCAGGTGAGCCAATGGGGAGAAAGGAACTAAACTCTGTACCATGAATGGGTACAAAACATTGCTGCCTCTAAGCCATCAATGGCGTAGAACCATTGGATCGCCAACACTGATGGCAAACCTATCGATCATCTCTAGACGGGGGCAGTGTCATGATATGTCGTGAACAGTGGAATGACGTCACAGAGATTGACAGAAGAAGGGGCAGGGTGGGACAACAGAACAGCCACACTGATGCAGGAGGATTGCTTTGTCAGAGTTATATCCATAAAATGAGTAGCAATACACTGAGTAAAACAAAACCTGAGTTTAAACGGAAAGGGTTCAGTATGATTTGCCGATGTACGGGATGCCGGCTGTCAGTATACCGACAGCGGCATCCCGTCCATCATAATCTTGATAGGCCGCAAGTAAGCCCCCTAACCCTCCTCTGTCCCCTACCCTAACCCTCCCCACTTGGTGCCTAACTCTCCCTTTCCCGCTGCATAAACCTAACCCTCCCCGCTTGATGACTAACCCTAACATCCACTTGTATGTGCCTAACCCTAACCTTCCCTGTACTGTAGCCCTAACCCCCCTTCTCCTGCCTAAACCTAACATTCCCCCGCGGCAAGACGCCAGAGCGTCACGTTGCTAGGACAATTGGGATGCCATCTGTCGGTAATGTGACGCCGGTATATAGACCGCCGAGATCCCGGCTATCTGGAAGCTATCTGCTTCCCAAAGGAACATTGTAATCAAAACAGTGTATAACTACAGGTATGCATTCATTTAATACCAGTTATTTATATAGCGCACATATATTCCACAGCGTTTTACAAAGAATACTGGGTAATTCACATCAGTCCCTGCCCCAGTGGAGCTTACAATCTATATTCCAAACCACATGCACACTTAAATACTAGTGTTAATTTTTGTTGGGACCCAATGAACCTATCACTATAATTTTGGATTGTGGATTGTGCTCCACCCAGAGGAAACCCACGCAAGTACGGGGAGAACATACAAACTCCACACAGTTAGGGCCATGGTGGGAATCAAACCCATGAGCACAGTGCTGTGAGGCAGTAATGCTAACCATTACAGTACAAATATAAACGTTGGAAGCTATTTTATGCACATAATATTATGCATATAAGGTAATTGGCTTTCACTATTTCATTGCTGGAACTGCCGCGGTTCCTTCAAGGTATCACCTGGTTGTAGTGCAAGGCCTTTGTACACAGAGGCAACAAAAGCCATGGCTATGCTCTCATAGTTATACGACAAAAGCAGATCAAAACGTAATGACATTCAATTCTCCAAATATTAATAAAAAATAATAATAATAATAAAAAAAGTCTAAATAATGGGAACTTATTTTATTTTTTTGCATGAGCTCTATATATCAGTTCCACTCTGTGGATAATAAAACCACAAGGCAGTGCTGTCAAAGTCTAAATGATATAATTATGCTCTGGATCCTATAAAATATAATATCAGACACATGAGGAAAGCTTTGGAGAGCCCACCCCCGGCTGTGTTCCCAGACTCGGCAAGCTGGAAGCCGCCATCAGTCATGTAGCTATACACTTTGATCTTTCAAGTAAATTTCATAGCTATGGCAGCGAGTTTGCACATAAGCTGTGTGACATGGGCAGGTCTCATTACCCGAGCGACTAGCGCTGTGTTTCCGGCCATTTAAACAGATGTTCAAACAACAATTAGAAAAGAGTCACAGACCGTAGAAGCCTTGCTTACTTATTTGCAGATCTAATCTGCTTTTCTTAATCTCATTAGTAACAAGTATGTAGTGACATTAAGCATCAGCTACCTGGCAAACAAGGCAATGGAAAACCGTCACGGCGCGAGATAAATACCAGGCGCAGAGTCTTGCTCAACTGTGGCAATTAAAAACGACATCAAAAGGAAGGAATTACTTTTTCCAAAAGCAAATGATGGGTTTTCTGATTAAACTGAACGTATTACAATCAGAGGGCAAGTACGCATTAAAGGCGACAGTCAATTAGGAACATGTATCCCTCTTTAGACATTGCCAGATTCATCCCTTGCCCATCTGCACCCCTCTGTTACATCTGCAGCACCAGGATGCACTATTTGCAAGGCTGAGCAGAAAATAATATTTTATAAGGATGGACCAGACGTCCTGAGGGGAAGCATTTAGAATCCAGATGGATGGAACAAACGCCGTAATCCCGACACCACTTGGGAGACTGGTGCTGGAAGACAGATAGCCGACATCCTAAAGGTAAGTATCGGGGGTTACTTAAAGGGGGGGGGGGGGGGGGGGTTTGGGCTAGGCACTAGGTGGTTACACCTTTGGGGGGGTGGGGACACTCATCCTGAAGATCTATTCTACACTGACATGTACAGGAATGTGAATCTAGTCCATTAATGCATTCAATGGACACCTGTCGACAACAGCAGACCTGAAATGCTTTGTACTATCAGAGGTAACAATAATACAGTATGCTGCATATTTGTTTATATTTAGCAAAAAAAAACTATGGGGATTCTGGTATATTTTGATCAAGACCTTTAAGCTTGCAGCCCTTCTGCAAGGGACCCCACCTCTCTGCAAGACCCTACACTGTCATATATGCCCTTTTAGATATACTGTATCTAATAATCCGCCTCCTCCTCTGCCCCCTCCCACCTCTGATACTGCCCTGTTCAGTGCTGTAAGTGCTAGGATGACAGGCAGAGCTCCGCCCGCTGTATGTTAAATATGTAAGGTTTGCAGGGATAGGCTGACTTTTCCAGAGGGCCCTAGGTCTCCTTGCTTAGCTTCTCGCTCTACCTAGGGATCCTCCTTTGAGGTAAAAAGGTAAAGATTTTCACACAAAACTCAAGGTCACTGGGAGAGCTGTCGGTACCCTTTACACAGCAGATCAGCAGTTGCTGACTATCAAGCTTTCCTTTCCTCCTATTGCTTTATGAGAGGTTCGGCAGTGTTTAGTTCAAGTGACAGGTAAACCTCTGGTAACTGAGATACTATCCTTTCCTGACTGGAAATAGTTTGGTTAAGTACTTAAAAGGCAAATACCACTGACTCATCACAAAATCTCCTGAACCATAAGGCTGGACAACCTTGCCAGTGGCAGTTGCAGAGCAGTACATTATTCAAATAGGGGAGGGGGGAATTCCCAATAATCAGCTCATCTCTTTTAACCCCTTTGTCAGTGGAATTTTGAAAAATCCCTTCTTAATGGGTGACTACGTCACAAAAGCAAGCTACTGTCAAAATGTCAAGTTCCAAGTAGTTCAGGAGATTTTGTGATGATTCAGTGGTATTTTAGATAAATATATATTAGAAATATCTTCTTTGTATTATTCTCATCACTTTTATAGTGAAAACTCTAGAGTAAAAAGTCTATGGCAGGTGAAGCGCCTATCTTTTCTGCACATCTCTGATCAAAACTCAAATTTCTAGCAGTATATACTGCTGCACCTGTGTATAATGCCAATATGAACTCTTGGGCTCATATATTTAGTGTAAATCTGGCTCTGGTACTAGCCAGTGCATCCTGAGCGGTTTACCTCACTAAACGTCCTTGACACACACACACACACACACACACACACAGCGCCCCGGCTCCCAAAAGCAGGACTTCCAGAAACCGGCAGCTCCTGTGTAAGTAGCGACCGCCCTCCTGATATAATCCAGCCCTGATGTCCGTCATTTTGACGGGCTTTTAACTAGCAGGATAATAAAGAAAAGCCACTAACTATGATAATTTTTAATTATCTATACATAAAACTAAGAAGGACAGCTTATAATAGGATTTTAATACCTACCGGTAAATCCTTTTCTCTTAGTCCGTAGCGGATTCTGGGGACTCCAAAAGGACCATGGGGTATAGACGGGATCCGCAGGAGACATGGGCACTTTAAGACTTTAAATGGGTGTGAACTGGCTCCTCCCTCTATGCCCTTCCTCCAGACCTCAGTTATAGGAGGCTCCCTGTGCCCAGGGAGACGGACATTTTGAGGAAAGGATTTTTGTTAACCAAGGGTGAGACACATACCAGTCCACACTACAACACATCGCACAACATGGCATTTAACTAACCAGTTAACAGCAAGAACCAAAAGGCGCCCAGCATCCTCTACGGACTAAGAGAAAAGGATTTACCGGTAGGTATTAAAATCCTATTTTCTCATTCATCCTAGAGGATTCTGGGGACTCCAAAAGGACCATGGGGTCTATACCAAAGCTCCAGACCGGGCGAGAGAGTGTGGATGACTCTGCAGCACCGATTGAGCAAACTTGAGGTCCTAATCAGCCAGGGTATCAAACTTGTAGAATTTTGCAAAACTGTTTGAACCCGACCAAGTAGCTGCTCGGCAAAGTTATAACGCCGAGACACCCCGGGCAGCCGCCCAAGACGAGCCCACCTTCCTAGTGGAATGGGCCTTTACCGATTTCGGTAATGCAAACCAGTCGTAGAATAAACATGCTGAATCGTATTAAAAATCCAGCGTGAAATAGTCTGCTTAGAAGCAGGAGCCCCAATCTTGTTGGAAGCATACAGGACAACAGCGCCTCAGTTTTCCTGATACGAGCCGTTCTGGCTACATAAATTTTCAAAGCTCTGACCACATCGAGAGACTTTGAATCATGAATCATCCAAGGCTTCAGAAGCCACAGGAACTACAATAGGTTGGTTCATGTGAAATGAAGAAACCACCTTAGGGAGGAATTGTTGACGAATCCTCAACTCCACTCTATCCACATGGAAAACCAAATAGGGGCTTTTGTGAGACAAAGCCACCAATTCCGACACCCGCCTCGCGGACGCCAATGCCAATAGCATGACCCCTTTCCAAGTGAGAAATTTCAGCTCAACCTTTTGTAAAGGTTCATACCAATGTGACGTAAGGAACTGTAACACCACGTTAAGGTCCCATGGTGCCACTGGGGGCACAAACGGAGGTTGGATGTGCAGCACGCCCTTCACGAAAGTCTGTGCTTCGGGAAGTGAGGCCAATTTCCTTTGAAAGAAAATTGATAAGGCCGAAAGCTGCACTTTAATAGATTCTAACTTTAGGCCCGCCTCCACACAAGCTTGCAAAAAATGGAGAAACCGACCCAGCTGAAATTCTTCGGTAGGGGCCTTCTGGGATTCGCACTAAGACACACATTTTCTCCAAATACGGTGGTAATGCTTCGCCGTTACCTCCTTTCTAGCTTTCAGTAGAGTTGGGATGACCTCTCCGGGAATACCCTTCCGCGCTAAGATTAGGCGTTCAACCGCCATGCCGTCAAACGCAACAGCGGTAAGTCCTGGAACACGCACGGAACCTGCTGTAACAGATCATTTCTTAGAGGAAGAGGCCAGGAATCACCTATGAGTAATTCCTGAAGATCCGGATACCAGGCCCTCCGTGGCCAATCTGGAACAACGAGCATCGCCTGAACCCCTGTTTTTCTTATGATCCTTATCACCTTTGGAATCAGTGGAAGTGGAGGGAACACATAGACCGACTGAAACACCCACGGTGTCACCAGTGCGTCCACGGCTATCGCTTGAGGGTCAATACGTCTGAAGCTTCTAGTTGAGGCGAGACGCCGTCATGTCTATTTGAGGAAGTCTCCAACGACTCGTCACTTCTGCAAAGGCCTCTTGATGAAGACCCCACTCTCCTGGATGGAGATAGTGTCTGCTGAGGAAGTCTGCTTCCCAGTTGTCCACGCCTGGAATGAAGACCGCTGACAGAGCGCTTGCATGTTTTTCCGCCCAGCGAAGAATCCTTGTGGCCTCCGCCATCGCCGCTCTGCTTTTTGTTCCGCCATGGCGGTTTATGTGCGCCACCGCTGTTATGCTGTCCGACTGAATCAGGACGTGTAGGCCGCAAAGCAGATGTTCCGCTTGTAGAAGGCCGTTGTAGATGGCCCTTAATTCCAGAATGTTTATGTGTAGACAAGCTTCTTGGCTCGACCATTTTCCCTGGAAATTTTCCCCCAGTGTGACCGCTCCCCAACCTCGGAGACTCGCATTCGTGGTCACCGGGATCCAATCTTGGATCCCGAACCTGCGACCCTCTAGGAGGTGAGAACTTTGGAGCCACCACAGGAGAGAAATCCTGGCCCTGGGAGATAGGCATATCTTCTTGTGCATGTGTAGATGGGACACGACCACTTGTCCAACAGGTCCCACTGAAAACCTCTGGCATGGAACCTGCCAAACGGGATGGCCTCGTAAGCCGCCACCATCTTCCCCAGCACTCGAGTGCATTGATGAATCGACACTCTTGCCGGTTTCAGAATTCCCTTGACCATGTTCTGGATTTCCAGAGCTTTTTCGAACGGGAGATAAATTCTCTGTAGTTCCGTGTCCAGAATCATGCCCAAGAACGTGGGCATGAGCCGTGTTGTCAGAATCAACTGTGACTTTGGCAAATTTTGGAGCCAGCCATGTTGTTGCAGAACCGTCAGGGAGAGCGCAACGTTTTTAAGCAACTGCTCCTTTGATCTCGCCTTTATCAGGAGTTCGTCCAAGTACGGGATAATTGTGACCCCTTGCTTGCGCAGAAGCACCATAATTTCTGCCATTACTTTGGTGAAAATCCTCGGGGCCGTGGAAAGACCAAACGGCAACGTCTGAAACTGGTAATGACAATCCTGAACAGCGAACCTCAGGTACGCCTGATATGGAGGATATATGGGGACATGCAGGTAAGCATCCTTTATGTCGACTGACACCATAAAATCCCCCCCTTCCAGACTGGAGATCACGGCTCGGAGAGATTCCATCTTGAATTTGAACCTTTTTAAAAACAGATTGAGGGATTTTAAGTTCAGAATCGGTCTGACCGAACCATCCGGCTTCGGGACCACGAACAGGCTTGAATGAAACCCTTCCCCCCGTTGTGACGGGGTACCGCGACAATGACTTGCTGCCGACACAGCTTGTGTATTGCAGCACACACTACCTCCATTTCCGGAAGAGAAGTTGGCAAGGCCGATTTGAAAAATCAGTGTTGGGACACGTCTTGAAACTCCAGTTTGTATCCTTGGGTCACAATTTCCAGCACCCAAGGAACTAGGCCCGAGTGAACCCAGACCTGACTGAATAGCTGGAGACGCGCCCCCACCGGTGCTGACTCCCGTATGGGAGCCCCAGCGTCATGCGGTGGACTTAGCAGAAGCCGGGGAGGACTTCTGCTCCTGGGAGCTAGCCACAGCTGGCGACCTTTTTCCCCTCCCCTTGCCTCTAGCAGCAAGGAAGGAGGACCCTCGTCCTTTCTTGAATTTATTAGACCGAAAGGACTGCATCTGATAGTGAGGCGTTTTCTTCTGCTGTGTAGGGACAAAAGGCAGAAATGAAGACTTACCCGCGGTAGCTGTAGAAACCAGGTCCGCGAGACCTACTCCAAACAAAACTCCACCTTTATAGGGCAGAGCCTCCATAGCCTTCATCACCATTCCATTGATGAGTCCACAACACCCTCCTAGCCGAGATTGCCATGGCATTGGCCCTTGATCCCAAGAGGCCAATATCCCTCGCAGCCTCCCTTAGATAGACTGCAGCGTCCTTGATATGACCCAGCGTCAAAAGCACGCTATACCTATACAGGGTGTCTAAGTCAGATGACAAGTTATCTGTCCATTTTTCAATCGCGCTACTCACCCATGCCGATGCTACTGCCGGTCTAAGCAGCGTACCCCTAGTGACATAAATAGATTTCAAAGAAGTTTCCTGTTTACGATCTGCAGGATCTTTAAGGGCTGCCGTGTCAGGGGACGGTAGCGCCACCTTCTTGGACAATCGCGCCAGAGCTTTGTCCACCATGGTAGATGACTCCCACCCTAACCTATCCTCAGAGGGAAACGGGTATGCCATAGAAATTCTCCTGGGAATCAGCCACTTTTTTCAGGAGCTTCCCAAGCCTTTTCAAAAAGAGCGTTAAGTTCATGAGAGGGAGGAAAAGTTACCTCAGGTTTCTTTCCTTTAAACATACAGACCCTAGTCTCAAGGACAGCGGGGTCCTCAGTGATATGTAAAACATCCTTTATAGCCACAATCATGTACTGAATGCTCTTAGCCAGTTTGCGATTCAACTTGGCATCATTATAGTCGACACTGGAGTCCGAATCCGTGTCGGTATCTGTATCTGCTATCTGGGTAAACGTACGCTTCTGTGACCCTGAAGTCTGAGTTTGTGACAAAACATCTCCCATGGATTGTCTCCATGCTTGGTTCTGAGACTTAGATTTGTCTAATCTCTTATGCAACAAAGCCACACTTGCATTTAAAACATTCCACATATCCACCCAATCAGCAGTCGGCGGTGCTGACGGAGTCACTCCCACAGTGTGTTCTGCCCCCGCACCAGCCTCCTCCTGGGAAGAGCATCCAGCCTCAGACATGTCGACACACGTGTACCGACACCCACAATCATACTGAGCTATAGGGGACAGACCCACAGTAAGGCCCTTCAGAGAGACAGAAAAGGAGTTTGCCAGCTCACACCCAGCGCCGTACCCGGTCTGACAGAATTGACAAAACCCAGACCTAGCAGCGCTGTTATATGTAAATCAATACAACACCAAATAAGCTGTGCCCCCCCCCCCCTTCTTTTGCACTGTTACTTGATACAGAAGTGAAGGGCCAGGATCAGCGTCTCTGCAGCTTGCTGTGGAGAGAAAATGGCGCTGATTAGAGCTGGAGGATGAAGCCCCGCCCCCTACATGGCGCTCTTCTGTCCCGCTTTTATTTATACTGGCGGGGGTCTGTATACAGTGCCTATGCACTGTATACTGTCATGCCAGTGTCCAAAATGAGGTTTAACTGCTGCCCAGGGCGCCCCCCCCTGCGCCCTGCACCCATATAGTATCGTTGGTGTGAGGGAGCAATGGCGCGCAGCGCGACCGCTGCGTGGTACCTCCGAAATTCAGAAGTCTTCTGCCGCCTCTGAAGTCTTCTTGCTTCTGCTACTCACCCGGCTTCTGTCTTCAGGCTCTGTGAGGGGGACGGCGGCGCGGCTCCGGGAACGAGCAGCTAGGTGCACCAAGTGTTTGGACCTTCTGGAGCCTTTGGTGTCCAGTAGCCTAAGAAGCAGAGCCTTTAAACTCACAGAAGTAGGTCTGCTTCTCTCCCCTCAGTCCCACGATGCAGGGAGCCTGTAGCCAGCATGTCTCTCTGAAAATAATAAACCTAACAAAAGTATTTTCTAGAGCTCCCCTAGTGAGTGTCCAGTCTCTCTGGGCACAGAATCTAACTGAGGTCTGGAGGAGGGGCATAGAGGGAGGAGCCAGTTCACACCCATTTAAAGTGCCAATGTCTCCTGTGGATCCCGTCTATACCCCATGGTCCTTTTGGAGTCCCCAGCATCCTCTAGGACGAATGAGAAAAGGGCAGTATGTGTCTAACCCGTTTACATCCATTAAAGATGTAACATGGTACATCTTGCAGGGGCATTGTAGGTATAACGGGGGCGCGTCGGAAGCGCTTTTGGGGTGGCTGCGTGATGTCACATGCAGCTGTCCCAATAAAAAAAAATTAAAAATAGCACCAGACCGCCTGCCGGCACAGATAGCCAGCGCTGGCAAGGGTCAACCTTAAAATCGATAGTCCACAACTAAATTGCAGACATATTGTGGGGTGGCGCCACACATGCTGGGCGGCCTTGCCCTGTGCTGGGCGGCCCCCAGCATGCGAGTACTTTAGAAACAATGGCGGTTCATTCCGACCAATCGCACGCTGCACATTTTCGCAGCCGTGCGATCGGGTCGGAACTGCGCATGCACTGCGGCTGCAATGCGCAGGCGCGTCGTTGCCCAGCGATGGCCGTCGCCGGACAGCAATGCTTCCAACGAAGAAAGTGGTCGCAGCGGCGACCGCAAGAAGATTGACAGCTGGAAGGCGGATCCGGGTGTCAAGTGAACGTTTTCGGGGAGTAGATTTCCGAACGCAGGCGCGTCGAGGCGTTTAGTGGGCGGATGTCTGATGTCAATTCCGGGACCTGAGACGCTGAAGTGATCGCACCAGGTAATTAAGTCCAGACCTACTCCTTTTGTGCACAAAACTTTTTTTGCATAGCACGGCTGCACAAGCGAACGCAGCCTTGCTATGCAAAAATCCACTCCCCCACAGGCAGAGTCTACCTGATCGCACGGGCAGCAAAAAGTTGCTGCATGCGATCAGGTCAGAATGAGGGCCAATATAACCTCCTATCAATGAGAACTCTCTTCCAGGGATCCTTAATCTATTCCTTTGCTATAAAGCACTGTAAAAGTTTCCAGAGCAGATCAGATGCCCCAGTCCTTCATAAATCAAACACAGATGTAAGGAAGCATTACTGCATTAGCACAACGGAGAGGGTAAAACAGCAACACTTTCCGACACAACCATTTGGTAACAGGATAGCATTAGCTGATCAATACAGGTAAACTTCCAATTCTGTTTTCTGCCAATCAGCTGGTTTGCAGAAAAAGAACAAAACAAAATGCAACCTGGGTAGCTCTGGATTAAGCTAAAAATCAAAGCGAGGTAAACGTGACTATATAGTATGTTCTGTTAACTCTCTAGTAGCCAGAGACCAGAATTGCAACGACAAGAATATTTCTCAGCTCCAGTATTTAAAGAGTTAATGCAGACATTACACATTGTTATTTTCCTTAAATAAAACGTGGCTAAAACTGAATAAATATAAAAAGAAGCTCTAGACTTGGAACTATCCAACAGATTTTATATGCAATAAATACAGGATGTGCAAAACTGCAGATATAGCTAATGCAAACACCAATAAGTGGCCGAGGCTGTCTAATCTTTCAATATGACTGTAAGGCACGCAGAATCCACTGGAATCTCAGCAAACAGCATGTTCTTTTTGAAAATAAATGAAATAAAAAAAATCACAGACAAACACATTAGCAAAAGGTAACAGCTTATCCTACAAAAACACACTTCTTCCGAAAGGGCACAAAGCGTGTACCCTGCTCCCACAAAAATAAAATAAGATAAAAACTCAGATTCAGCAGTTTTATTATGCTGATTCTACCTTTCGATGGTGCTATCCGCCAGGCTTATGAAATCCTGTATACAGTGGAATTAAAAAGACAACAAGGGAGGAAAAAAATAGCAAACATAGAATTGTCGGCGTCAGCAGTTTTAAGACTAGTAGGTTTTGATTTTATTGGGGGAAAAAAACCTAAAGGAGAGGAGGAATGATGTGGAGAGTTCTATCTTTTGCATTAAGATGTATGTAACATTTCCATTAAGCTTAAAAAGTAAAAATTATATAAAAATGTCTAATTATAAGTTGAAAGTGTTCATATTGGTCGGCATGTATAACTAGTTCTAAACAAGAAGGGAGAACAGCCATGAGTGCACATTAATTTTTCTTGCAGTCTAAGATTTCATGGGATAGGGAGCAAAATAAGACAGAGGTTCTTCAATCCAGATGTAAGTGATAAAGTAGTTTGTGAAAAGGGAAAAAGTAAGTTTAGCAGCTCGATTGTCATGTTCAGAGACTTGATCACTTACCAATGTCTCCCTCTGTTATACCCCTTTTCCACGAGCTCAAAAAACACGGGTAAATGCACGGGGGCGCGCATTTACCAGTGTTTTTTGCAAGTGGAAAAGGGTCAACCCGGATCAAGTGACCCGTGAATCCTACCCGGCTCTCTACCTGGGTAGGACACGGGAATGATCCGGGTAGGGTTGTAGTGTAAACGGGAGCCGTGTCGATGCGACATGGCTCCCGTTCACAGTGCATAGGGAGGGCGGCGCTGGGAGACCATGTGATCTCCCAGCGCCGCCCCTGCCTCGTCACTAGCGCGTCACCAACCCGGCAATTGCTGGGTTGGTGAGCGCTGTCTGCAGGGGGCTGTAGCACGGGTCGCAGACGTGTCAGGCGACACTGCTGCAACCCGTGCTACGCTAGTGGAAAAGGGGTATCACTGAGAAGAGCACTGCTACACAACTTCATGGGGAGGAGAATGCCAGTGGCAGTCAAGGGGAAATGGAATTCATTTAGGGATAGTGCAACAAATTACAGAAATTATCTGTATGGAAAGCATTACCCACTGATGTTTGCCTTTTTTGAATCCTAGCAAAAAAACTCCAACGAGCATCTGCCACAATTCTAGGACTTCACTGTTGGCTTCTCTAATGTGTTTATAAACTGGGAGATCAAACACAGGACCCAATGAGTCACAAACACCTGAACACAACCGTAATGCAACAGATGCAACACTATCCACAGTGTTCTAGAGTTAGGATATAAAGTCTACAAGAACAAGTTCTATGAACTCTATTTAATCTTTAATCCAAATGTTGCAGATAGAAACATAGAATCAGAATTTGATGGCAGATAAGAACCACTTGGCCCATCTAGTCTGCCACTTTTTTTTTTTTTACCTTAAACCTTATTTGATCCTTATTTCGTTGTAAGGATATCCTTAGGTCTATCCCATGCATGTTTAAATTGCTCTACTGTCTTAGCCTCTACCACTTCTGATGGGAGGCTATTCCACTTGTCCACTACCCTTTTCTGTGAAGTAATTTTTCCTCAACTTTCTCCTGAACCTCCCCCCCTCCATTCTCAGTGCATGTCCTTGTGCCCTATTGCTTCTCTTCATTTGAATTATGTTTCCTTCCTGGACTTTGTTAAAAGCCTTGATATATTTCCATCATGTCCCCCCTTTCCCTTCTCTGCTCCAAACTATACATATTGAGATTTTTTTGTCTTTCTGGGTACATTTTGTGATGTAGGCCATACACCATTTTAGCTGCCCTTCTTTGTACAGTTTCTAATGTATCAATATCCTTCTGAAGATATGGCTCCATAATTGAACATCGTATTCTAGATGAAGCCGTACCAATGAAGATGAGCTGCAAAATCAACTTCCCCTTTCAAGAACCTAATCCCTGTGGGACAGAAGCACATCTAAATCTGGGTACACACTGAGCGATAAGTCGTCCAATCGAGGGGACCATGCTGGCCTATCGCCAACATCACTCGGTGTGTACGCCCAATATGCGCACTCCAGCTGTCACATGCAATGTTGTCAGGTTTGATGTGCTGCACATCAAACCTGACGGTATCGCTAGTGTCCTGTAGTATGCTAATGAAGGATGCAACATGAGTGCAGGCACGGCTAGAAAGGGGGGCGATGGGGGCGGTCGCCCCCCCCTAGCACACTGCCGTTTTCAGTGTGATGAGACACAGTGTCTCAGCAGTCCCGCTCCCTCCTCCCAGCTTGTGTACTCCCTGCTGAGCAGAGCTCTCACATGCAGCGTCTCTCACTCACCCCTTTGGCTAACAAAGCAGGCAATCAAGATAAATTTGTTGACTGTGGAGTGGGATTCTCACCCCAGTGTCTCCACATAGATGATCAAAGGAGATCCGGCCGGGAATTGGCTGCTTGTTGGAGGCAGGGCTAAAGTTACTTGACAGTCAGGCTAGTCCACGAATGAAAAACACTATAGTGTTGGGTGGGTTGAACATGGCTGTGTACACAGTACACAGGAAGTGGAAGCAGGAAGGAGCTAAGCCTTCCTAATCTACTTTGATTCAACTCACCGTTGCTGCAGTGTGAGACCAGCCTGATACTGCTGCCAGAGGGGCAAGGGCCAGCCTGATGCTGCTGCCAGAGGGACAAGGGCCAGCCTGATGCTGCTGCTGTGGGCAGAGGACAATGACCAGCCTACTGCCTGCGAGCCAGACACCTACCAGCAATCTGCAACTTAACTAAGTGCAGGTATGCAGCAGGGGTATAAAGGTGTGGGTATATTGCAGAGGTGTAAAGGTACGTGGGAACATAGCAGGGGTATACAGGTGTGCGGGTATTTAGCAGGGGTATACAGCTGTGCGGGTATATAGGTGTGTGGGTACATAGCAGGGGTATACAGGTGTACGGGTATATAACAGGGGTATACAGGTGTGTGGGTAGAGAAAAGAGCTTTGTTTTTTTCCCCATAGACCCATTTATGTGAAATGTCAGTGGGTCTGCTAAAAACAGATTCTCCTCTTACAAGACCCATGGGCAGTTTTTATGTTGCCTGCATTCAATTGGGGTACCTGATTTCGGGACGTTACTTACTGTATTTCACTACTGTCCATTTCTTACTTTACTGGAAAACCTACAGTATACTACTTGTACAACCACATCAGCTGTATTAAAAATGAATCTAAAATGATGGTGAGTGTGGCCTTTATTTTCCACCACATTTAGTCTCATAATTAGTGGCATTAACATAGAAGTACATGACTAGTAATTAAATTTTTTTTAGCCACAAAAAAAATAAATAGATTTGGACCCATTGTTTATAGGGTCACCAGACCATAGTGCTGTTGCTAGCAATGCTAGAATAAAAATAAGATTTTACTTACCGATAAATCTATTTCTCGTAGTCCGTAGTGGATGCTGGGGACTCCGTCAGGACCATGGGGATTAGCGGCTCCGCAGGAGACAGGGCACAAAACTAAAGCTTTAGGATCAGGTGGTGTGTACTGGCTCCTCCCCCTATGACCCTCCTCCAAGCCTCAGTTAGGATACTGTGCCCGGACGAGCGTACACAATAAGGAAGGATATTGAATCCCGGGTAAGACTCATACCAGCCACACCAATCACACCGTATAACTTGTGATCTAAACCCAGTTAACAGTATGACAAACGTAGGAGCCTCTGAACAGACGGCTCACAACAAATAACAACCCGATTTTATTGTAACAATAACTATGTACAAGTATTGCAGACAATCCGCACTTGGGATGGGCGCCCAGCATCCACTACGGACTACGAGAAATAGATTTATCGGTAAGTAAAATCTTATTTTCTCTAACGTCCTAAGTGGATGCTGGGGACTCCGTCAGGACCATGGGGATTCTATTAAAGCTCCCAAACGTGCGGGAGAGTGCGGATGACTCTGCAGCACCGAATGAGAGAACTCCAGGTCCTCTTTAGCCAGGGTATCAAATTTGTAGAATTTTACAAACGTGTTCTCCCCCGACCACGTAGCTGCTCGGCAGAGTTGTAATGCCGAGACCCCTCGGGCAGCCGCCCAGGATGAGCCCACCTTCCTTGTGGAATGGGCCTTGACAGATTTAGGCTGTGGCAGGCCTGCCACAGGATGTGCAAGTTGAATTGTGCTACAAATCCAACGAGCAATCGTCTGCTTAGAAGCAGGAGCACCCAGCTTGTTGGGTGCATACAGTATAAACAGCGAGTCAGATTTTCTGACTCCAGCCGTCCTTGAAATGTATATTTTCAATGCCCTGACAACGTCCAGCAACTTGGAATCTTCCAAATCGCTAGTAGCCGCAGGCACCACAATAGGCCGGTTCAGGTGAAACGCTGACACCACCTTAGGCAGAAACTGAGGACGCGTCCGCAGTTCTGCCCTGTCCGAATGGAAAATCAGATATGGGCTCTTATACGATAAAGCCGCCAATTCTGATACTCTCCTGGCTGAAGCCAGGGCCAGTAGCATGGTTACTTTCCATGTAAGATATTTCAAATCCACCGATTTGAGTGGCTCAAACCAATGGGATTTGAGAAAATCCAAAACTACATTCAGGTCCCACGGAGCCACTGGGGGCACAACCGGGGGCTGTATATGTAGTATTCCTTTTACAAAAGTCTGGACTTCAGGAACTGAAGCCAATTCTTTCTGGAAGAAAATCGACAGGGCCGAAATTTGAACCTTAATGGACCCCAATTTGAGGCCCATAGACAATCCTGTTTGCAGGAAATGTAGGAATCGACCCAGTTGAAATTCCTCCGTGGGGGCCTTCCTGGCCTCACACCACGCAACATATTTTCTCCAAATGCGGTGATAATGTTGTGCAGTCACCTCCTTCCTGGCTTTAACCAGTGTAGGAATGACCTCTTCTGGAATGCCTTTTTCCTTTAGAATTCGGCGTTCAACCGCCATGCCGTCAAACGCAGCCGCGGTAAGTCTTGGAATAGACACGGTCCCTGCTGAATCAGGTCCCGTCTTAAAGGTAGAGGCCACGGATTTTCCGTGAGCATCTCCTGAAGTTCCGGGTACCAAGTTCTTCTTGGCCAATCCGGAGCCACGAGTATCGTTCTTACTCCCCTTTGCCGTATAATTCTCAGTACTTTGGGTATGAGAGGCAGATGAGGAAACACATACACTGACTGGTACACCCACGGTGTTACCAGAGCGTCCACAGCTATTGCCTGAGGGTCTCTTGACCTGGCGCAATACCTGTCCAGTTTTTTGTTGAGGCGAGACGCCATCATATCCACCTTTGGTTTTTCCCAACGGTTCACAATCATGTGGAAGACTTCTGGATGAAGTCCCCACTCTCCCGGGTGTAGATCGTGTCTGCTGAGGAAGTCTGCTTCCCAGTTGTCTACTCCCGGAATGAACACTGCTGACAGTGCTATCACATGATCTTCCGCCCAGCGAAGGATCCTTGCAGCTTCTGCCATTGCTCTCCTGCTTCTTGTGCCGCCCTGTCTGTTTACGTGGGCGACTGCCGTGATGTTGTCCGACTGGATCAACACCGGCTGACCCTTTAGCAGGGGTTTTACCAGGCTTAGAGCATTGTAAATTGCTCTTAGCTCCAGTATATTTATATGAAGAGACATCTCCAGGCTTGACCATACTCCCTGGAAGTTTCTTCCCTGTGTGACCGCTCCCCAGCCTCTCAGACTGGCATCCGTGGTCACCAGGACCCAGTCCTGTATGCCGAATCTGCGGCCCTCTAACAGATGAGCACTCTGCAACCACCACAGAAGAGACACCCTTGTCCGTGGCGATAAGGTTATCCGCTGATGCATCTGCAGATGCGATCCGGACCATTTGTCCAGCAGATCCCACTGAAAAGTTCGTGCGTGGAATCTGCCGAATGGAATTGCTTCGTAAGAAGCCACCATCTTTCCCAGGACTCTTGTGCATTGATGCACAGACACTTTTCCTGGTTTTAGGAGGTTCCTGACAAGTTCGGATAACTCCTTGGCTTTCTCCTCCGGAAGAAACACCTTTTTCTGAACCGTGTCCAGAATCATTCCCAGGAACAGCAGACGTGTTGTCGGGGTCAACTGAGATTTTGGAAAATTCAGAATCCACCCGTGTTGTTGCAGCACTACTTGGGTTAGTGCTACTTCGTCCTCCAGCTGTTCTCTGGACCTTGCCCTTATCAGGAGATCGTCCAAGTAAGGGATAATTAATACGCCTCTTCTTCGCAGAAGAATCATCATTTCGGCCATTACCTTGGTAAAGACCCGAGGTGCCGTGGACAATCCAAACGGCAGCGTCTGAAACTGATAATGACAGTTTTGCACCACGAACCTGAGGTACCCTTGATGTGAAGGGCAAATTGGGACATGCAGGTAAGCATCCTTTATGTCCAGGGACACCATAAAGTCCCCTTCTTCCAGATTCGCTATCACTGCTCTGAGTGATTCCATCTTGAACTTGAATTTTTGTATGTACAGGTTCAAAGATTTCAGATTTAGAATAGGTCTTACCGAGCCGTCCGGCTTCGGTACCACAAATAGCGTGGAGTAATACCCCTTTCCCTGTTGTAGGAGGGGTACCTTGACTATCACCTGCTGAGAAAACAGCTTGTGAATGGCTTCCAATACCGTCGCCCTGTCTGAGGGAGACGTTGGCAAAGCAGACTTTAGGAACCGGCGAGGGGGAGACTTCTCGAATTCCAACCTGTAACCCTGAGATACTACCTGCAGGATCCAAGGGTCCACCTGTGAGCAAGCCCACTGTGCGCTGAAATTCCTGAGTCGACCGCCCACCGCTCCTGAGTCCGCTTGTACAGCCCAAGCGTCATGCTGAGGGCTTTGCAGAACCCTGGGAGGGCTTCTGTTCCTGGGCAGGGGCTGCTTGCTGCCCTCTCTTACCCCTTCCTCTGCCCCGGGGCAGATATGACTGTCCTTTTGCCCTCTTGTTCTTATAGGACCGAAAGGACTGTGGCTGAAAAGACGGTGTCTTTTTCTGTTGGGAGGGGGTCTGAGGTAAAAAGGTGGATTTTCCGGCAGTTGCCGTGGCCACCAGATCCGATAGACCTACGCCAAATAATTCTTCCCCTTTATACGGCAATACTTCCATATGTCGTTTGGAATCCGCATCACCTGACCACTGTCGCGTCCATAAACTTCTTCTGGCAGATATGGACATCGCACTTACTCTCGATGCCAGAGTGCAAATATCCCTCTCGCATATAAAGAAAAGCATCCTTTAATTGCTCTATAGTCAATAAAATACTGTCCCTATCCAGGGTATCAATATTTTCAGTCAGGGAATCCGACCAGACCACCCCAGCACTGCACATCCAGGCTGAGGCGATGGCTGGTCGCAGTATAACACCAGTATGTGTGTATATACTCTTTAGGGTAGTTTCCAGCCTCCTATCAGCTGGATCCTTGAGGGCGGCCGTATCAGGAGACGGTAACGCCACTTGTTTTGATAAGCGTGTGAGCGCCTTATCCACCCTAGGGGGTGTTTCCCAGCGCGCCCTAACCTCTGGCGGGAAAGGGTATAATGCCAATAACTTTTTTGAAATTAGCACTTTTCTATCTGGGTTAACCCACGCTTCATCACATACATCATTCAATTCCTCTGATTCAGGAAAAACTACAGGTAGTTTTTTCACCCCCCACATAATACCCCTTTTTGTGGTACTTGCAGTATCAGAGATATGCAAAGCCTCCTTCATTGCCGTGATCATATAACGTGTGGCTCTACTTGAAAATACGTTTGTTTCTTCACCGTCGACACTAGATTCAGTGTCCGTGTCTGGGTCTGTGTCGACCGACTGAGGTAAAGGGCGTTTTACAGCCCCTGACGGTGTCTGAGACGCCTGGGCAGGTACCAACTGGTTTTCCGGCCGTCTCATGACGTCAACTGATTTTTGTAATGTGCTGACATTATCACGTAATTCCATAAACAAAGCCATCCATTCCGGTGTCGACTCCCTGGGGGGTGACATCACCATTACCGGCAATTGCTCTGCCTCCACACCAACATCGTCCTCATACATGTCGACACACACGTACCGACACACAGCAGACACACAGGGAATGCTCTTATCGAAGACAGGACCCCACTAGCCCTTTGGGGAGACAGAGGGAGAGTTTGCCAGCACACACCCAAGCGCTATAATATATATGGGAACAACCTTATATAAGTGTTGTATCCTTATAGCAGCTTAAATATATAAAATATCGCCATAAAAAGTGCCCTCCCTCTCTGTTTTACCCTGTTTCTGTAGTGCAGTGCAGGGGAGAGTCCTGGGAGCCTTCCTCACAGCGGAGCTGAGCAGGAAAATGGCGCTGTGTGCTGAGGAGAATAAGCCCCGCCCCCTATTCCGGCGGGCTTTTCTCCCGTAGTTTGTAATATCTGGCAGGGGTTAAATACATCCATATAGCCTCAAGGGCTATATGTGATGTATTTTTTAGCCATAAAAGGTATTTACATTGCTGCCCAGGGCGCCCCCAGCAGCGACCCTGCACCCTCCGTGACCGTTGGTGAGAAGTGTGTGACAAACAATGGCGCACAGCTGCAGTGCTGTGCGCTACCTTCAAGAAGACTGAAGAGCCTTCTGCCGCCGGTTTCTGGACCTTCAATCTTCAGCATCTGCAAGGGGGGTCGGCGGCGCGGCTCCGGGACGAACCCCAGGGTGAGACCTGTGTTCCGACTCCCTCTGGAGCTAATGGTGTCCAGTAGCCTAAGAAGCCAATCCATCCTGCACGCAGGTGAGTTGAACTTCTCTCCCCTAAGTCCCTCGATGCAGTGAGCCTGTTGCCAGCAGGACTCACTGAAAATAATAAACCTAAAAACTTTTTCTAAGCAGCTCCTTAAGAGAGCCACCTAGATTGCACCCTGCTCGGACGGGCACAAAAACCTAACTGAGGCTTGGAGGAGGGTCATAGGGGGAGGAGCCAGTACACACAACCTGATCCTAAAGCTTTAGTTTTGTGCCCTGTCTCCTGCGGAGCCGCTAATCCCCATGGTCCTGACGGAGTCCCCAGCATCCACTTAGGACGTTAGAGAAACATTGTTTCCCGTGCACACTTTAGTAGCAATAAAAAACAAACCCATTGTCTCGCTGTGTACATGTCTGTAATAGGCGGGTGTTTCTATCCGCTTATACCCAGCCAGGTTGATCTCTTTTATGTTGTGATCTCCAAACAGCAGCAGCACAGATGGTGTAATGGTAGCATTACTACTTTTGGCTCACTGACACTTAGCTAAGGCGGCGGATTTTACTGGGGGGGTTGCAGTCCTGGAGCCCATAGGGAAAATCTGCCACTGGATGGGACCCAAGTCTAAACACAGAATGCATTTATGTTTCATATACACCTTATACACAGTGGGTTATTCAGATATGGATGCAGATCGTTGCATATGCAGCAAGATCTGCATCCATCTCCTCAAATGCTGGGGGCCGCCCAGCACAGGGTTAGGCCGTTCAGCATGTGTAGCGCCGTCTCATGATGCGTCTACAATTAAGGTTGACCCCTGCCAGCGCAGTCAGGATGGGAGAGGGAAGGAGTCGGGACTAGAAAGGGGAGGAGTCATGATTGGAGAGGGGAGGAGTCACAATTAAACAGTACACCGACCCCCCCTAAAGGAAAAGTCTAGATCCGTCCCTGCATGAGTGTGGCGTCCTTCATTAAAAGGAGGGAATCCAGGCTGACAGGGATTTGTTCCAATGTCAGAGCGAATTCCTGACGCTCCAGTGTGTAGAAGGTAGGAGAAAGCCAGGGGGAGCCTGGTGCAATACTATTACCTTTCTATTATCATCTTTTATTTATATGGCGCCACAAGGGTTCCGCAGCACCTAGCAAAGCACAAAAACAAATGAGCAGAACAAGAAAACAGTGACTTACAGCATAAGACAATGCTGTACAAGTACACGGTATATAAACATTTCTGCATCAGCGGTCATAACATAAGCAACAGGACATCAGCAACCAAAATTAAATCTTTAAAATGCAAATGTACCAGAGATCAATGTTAAATAAGCACATCGCAGCAATCAAGCTTCCCATAGTGATCAGGAACAGCGGACTTCCATGCACAGGTAGAACTTACTCAAGGTCACACCCCCAACGCACTTTCATCTGTATATTTTACAGTAACCATACAGTAGCCAATCACTATATAAAAAATGCATTTTTAAGTAAAGTAGATCACAATACTTTCAATAAAATTAAAACAGACACCGGGAACAGTTTTGTCTGAACCATGTCTTAGGTTCTTCTAAAGCCATATATAAATACTTGAAATTATAGGGATCTATTCAGTAAATTCACAGGATTAAAAAAAACCTCATTATCTGCTGCCACCTTGTGGAAAGTCATCACGTACTACAGCCACAGTGAAATAATGTGTATTATCTATTTACACCTTTCAGACTGACCACATTAACATGACTTGTTAGTTCGCAGACAGAATTGGTTCCATGATGTTGATAAAAACCAAGTCTCATATTTGAGCTGCTCTATGCGAAAGTTTCTGTTCAATCGTATACCCTGTACGGATGAAGGATGTAGTCATTGGATCGACACTAACAATTTCGACACCACTATGTCGACATTTATATAGACACTTAAAACGTGGACCTGCAACATGAGGACAGTCTCAGAATGTTGACATGTGAAATACAGACATCGCCAGAATGTCAACATTAGGGTTAGGTTGTGGGAAGGGAAGGTTAAAGGTTGTGAGAAGGGTTAAGCACTAGGGAGAGTTTTGGGTTAGGCTACATGGAGAGGGGGGATTGAATTTAGGATTACATACTAGAGGGGAGGTTAGGGATAGGGCCAGTATACTCATCGGAACATTGCTCCGTCAGATAACTCCATCTTCATATTACCGTTGGGACCTGGAAGATGCCGCGGGAATTGTCGGGAGCAGGTAAAATCCCTGCTGGACCAACAGGGACCATAAGTCGACATTCTCTGTCAATATTATCATACCACACCCTACTGATGAATTTAATAGTAATTTACTTATTGTCTATCTTCCTGTAAAATAATATAATGTGGTCTGTTTCTGCTGTTTAAGTTAAGTGCACCACTTATTTCCAAGGTGCAACATACAGATGTGTCCTCATACATCTAGCCTCAATATGCCAAGTAGCAGGAGATACCTGGCGTGAGGTGCCAGGTCCTGTGCAACTACATTAGTGTCAGGTCGAAAATGCATCTTATTCGCATCACTAGGCAAATAAGATACACTGTTTAAAATGATATACGGCATGTCCGTATTCTCTGTGTATGCGGCTGTAATTGCATACAAAATGGCACATTACAGTGTTTACTAGTGAAACACTGCAGCGTAGCATTTCGTATGCAGATAGAGCCGCAGTTGCACACAAAATATAGGCATGCCACATGTATTTTTTAATTAGCATAAGCTGCTTGTACCTCTTGTTCACATTGTTTTGTGAATAAGACATTTTAATGGAAAAAGTTGCATGTAAATACGCTCTGCGCTACCAAATCACGCCACAGCATGGTATGACCAGAAGGGCCGTTTAAAGTGCAGGGAGGCTGGATGTGGGTGGACACATCTGTAGTCTAAGCATGGTGCACAAACCCCTTTGATGATGCTACTGTACCTGACTGCAATGATACATTTAGGACTACACCCAAGCGCATACGTTTGCAGAGCTGCAAAACATGACACAGACAGCTGGGAGGTGTTAGGTGAGTGAGAGCAATCCTTGCAATCTACGGACAGCAATCTTTCTTATTTTGTGGAGCAGTGCAAAAGCAACAGTTTCTTTTGTGAAGATGACTGGGGTGGAGAGGTTACATTTTTAGGGTGTCACTTGCTGAGGGATGGGCCAAAAATATTTTTTTATTTACAAATACCGTTTTTTTTGCAGCAGCCCAAACTTGGTGTAGATTGCGTCTGCTCCTAAACTTACAAAGGAGGGGGGGGGGGGGCATATTCTGCCTCCCATTTACAATGTGATGTTACTACTTCCTAGAGAGTTACTATTGGCTTTATACCGGTGATGTCACTACTCACTAATGTGTTATTGTAGACTTTATTCATGTTATGTCACTACATCCAAGTGAGCTACAGTATGAGGCTACATTCTTGTGATGACACTAATTGCTAGAGAGTTACTATTGGCTTTATTCCTGTGGTGTCAGTATTTCCTAGAGAGTTACTATTGGCTTTATTCCTGTGGTGTCAGTATTTCCTAGAGAGTTACTATTGGCTTTATTCCTGTGGTGTCAGTATTTCCTAGAGAGTTACTATTGGCTTTATTCCTGTGGTGTCAGTATTTTCTAGAGAGTTACTATTGGCTTTATTCCTGTGGTGTCAGTATTTCCTAGAGAGTTACTATTGGCTTTATTCCTGTGGTGTCAGTATTTCCTAGAGAGTTACTATTGGCTTTATTCCTGTGGTGTCAGTATTTCCTAGAGAGTTACTATTGGCTTTATTCCTGTGGTGTCAGTATTTCCTAGAGAGTTACTATTGGCTTTATTCCTGTGATGTCAGTATTTCCTAGAGAGTTACTATTGGCTTTATTCCTGTGGTGTCAGTATTTCCTAGAGAGTTACTATTGGCTTTATTCCTGTGATGTCAGTATTTCCTAGAGAGTTACTATTGGCTTTATTCCTGTGGTGTCAGTATTTCCTAGAGAGTTACTATTGGCTTTATTCCTGTGATGTCAGTATTTCCTAGAGAGTTACTATTGGCTTTATTCCTGTGGTGTCAGTATTTCCTAGAGAGTTACTATTGGCTTTATTCCTGTGATGACACTATCTCCTAGTTAGCTAGTAGGTTTAATTACAGTGACGTCACTACTTCCTAGAAAGTTAATTGCTGTATTCCAGTGAGGTCACTACTTCCTAGTGACTGATAAGATGCATTGTTATCCAACCTCACATCAAACACTTTAAAGAAGCTCATAATAAAGCTAAATACTTAATTCTCTTAAAAATTGTTCTACCAGCAAAGTGTCTGCTTTTCAGCCATGTCACACCATTACATGAGCGTGATCAGTGGTTGCAGGGACACATCGGAAAAGAACCCTTTACATTTATCACACTGGTCACTGCTAGGAAAGAGAAACGTACCCTTTCATACAGAAAGGAAAATTCCCGGGTGAAGAAGTTCTAATTGGTCATTTGCAGAATAACACGGGTCCTTTTTCTATGTGAAAGGTTCAGCCTGGGTTGAAATTCCCGGGACTTCCACCCAGAAATTTACCATGGTCGGAGACCCGGGTTGACCCTTTCACATAGACGAATTACCAGTGTTGATCCGCAAATTACCGGGTAGAAACTCCTGACCCGGTAATTTGCTCGTCTGTGTGATAGGGGGGTCAGGCAGGGACCGACAAAACTACCCGGCACTTAAATGCCGGTTAAAAACCTGGATTTTTAGACATTTCTCTCTGAAAAGAGTATAAGTAACACACACTGTAAATGGTGACACAGCAGTTCTTACCTTTCTGCCCAGTTAGTATGACCAATATAAACAACATATAAACTCTGTAGGTGCTCAAAAGGTAGATGGGGATACAGAAATCTTTTTTTTTTCTCACTGGCAGCACTATGATAATAAGAATTTACTTACCGATAATTCTATTTCTCGGAGTCCGTAGTGGATGCTGGGGTTCCTGAAAGGACCATGGGGAATAGCGGCTCCGCAGGAGACAGGGCACAAAAAGTAAAGCTTTCCGATCAGGTGGTGTGCACTGGCTCCTCCCCCTATGACCCTCCTCCAGACTCCAGTTAGGTACTGTGCCCGGACGAGCGTACACAATAAGGGAGGAATTTTGAATCCCGGGTAAGACTCATACCAGCCACACCAATCACACTGTACAACCTGTGATCTGAACCCAGTTAACAGTATGATAACAGCGGAGCCTCTGAAAAGATGGCTCACAACAACAATAACCCGATTTAGTTAGCAATAACTATGTACAAGTATTGCAGATAATCCGCACTTGGGATGGGCGCCCAGCATCCACTACGGACTCCGAGAAATAGAATTATCGGTAAGTAAATTCTTATTTTCTCTATCGTCCTTGTGGATGCTGGGGTTCCTGAAAGGACCATGGGGATTATACCAAAGCTCCCAAACGGGCGGGAGAGTGCGGATGACTCTGCAGCACCGAATGAGAGAACTCCAGGTCCTCTTTTGCCAGGGTATCAAATTTGTAGAATTTTACAAACGTGTTCTCCCCCGACCACGTAGCTGCTCGGCAAAGTTGTAATGCCGAGACCCCTCGGGCAGCCGCCCAAGATGAGCCCACCTTCCTTGTGGAATGGGCCTTAACAGATTTAGACT
The DNA here is from genome assembly GCF_028390025.1 of Pseudophryne corroboree. Classification (NCBI taxonomy): domain Eukaryota; kingdom Metazoa; phylum Chordata; class Amphibia; order Anura; family Myobatrachidae; genus Pseudophryne; species Pseudophryne corroboree. The sequence goes on from NC_086450.1 coordinate 391,639,187, forward strand.
GTGGCAGGCCTGCCACAGAATGTGCAAGTTGAATTGTGCTACCAATCCCACGAGCAATCGACTGCTTAGAAGCAGAAGCACCCAGCATTGTTGGGTGCATACAGGATAAACAGCAAGTCAGATTTCCTGACTCCAGCCAACCTGGAAACTATATTTTCAGGGCCCTGATAACATCCAGCAACTTGGAGTCCTCCAAGTCCCTAGTAGCCGCAGGTACCACAATAAGCTGGTTCAGGTGAAACGCTGACACCACCTTAAGGAGAAACTGGGGACGAGTCCGCAGCTTTGCTCTGTCCGAATGGACAATCAGATATGGCTTTGTGAGATAAAGCCGCCAATTCTGACACTCGCCTGGCCGAGGCCAGGACCAACAGCATGGTCATTTTCCATGTGAGATATATCAAATCCACAGATTTGAGTTGTTTAAACCAATGTGATTTTTTAGGAATCCCAAAACTACGTTGAGATCGCCCAGTGCCACTGGAGACATCAAAGGGGCTGTATATGCAGTACTCCCTTAACAACTTCTGGACTTCAGGAACTGAAGCCAATTTCTTTCTGGAAGAAAATCAACAGGCCGAAATTTGAACCTTAATGGACCCAATTTGAGACCCATAGACACTCCTGTTTGCAGGAAATGTAGAAATTAACCTAGTTGAAATTCTTCCGTGGAGCCTTCCTGGACTCACACCCTGGCACATATTTTCACCTAAGTGGTGATAATGTTGTGCGGTCACCTCCTTCCTGGCTCTGACCAGAGTAGGGATGACCTCTTCCGGAATGCCTCTTTCCCTTAGGATCCGGCGTTCACCCGCCTTGGCGTCAACGCAGCTGCGGTAAGTCCCGGAACAGACACGGTTCTTGCCGAATCAAGACCCTTCTTAGTATCTCTTGAAGTTCCGGGAACCAAGTCCTTCTTGGCCAAACCGGAGCCACGAGTATAGTTCTTACTCCTCTCCTTCCTATCATTTTCAATACATTGGGTATGAAAAGCAGAGGATGGAACACATACACCGACTGGTACACCGACGGTGTTACCAGAGCGTCCCAGCTATTGCCTGAGTGTCTCTTGACCTGGCGCTTCAGGTGGGACGCCATCATAACCACCTTTGGTCTTTCCCAACGGTTTACAATCATGTGGAAACTTCCAGATTAAGTTTCCACTTTTCCGGGTGGAATTCATTTATGCTGAGAAAATCTTCCCAGTTGCCCACTCCCGGAATGAACACTGCTGACAGTGTTATCACATGATTTTCCGCCCAGCGAAGAATCCTTGCTGTCATTGCCCTCCTGCTTCTTGTGTCGCCCCGTCTGATAACGTGGGCGACCGCCATGATGATGTCCTACTGGATCAGCACCGGTTGACTTTGAAGCAGGAGTCTTCCTAGGCTCAGAGCATTGTAAATTGCCCTTAGCTCCAGTATATTCATGTGGAGAGAAGTCTCCAGACTTGACCACACTTCCTTGGAAATTTTTTCCCTGTGTGACTACTCCCCAGCCTCTCAGGCTGGTATCCGTGGTCCCCAGAACACAGTCCTGAATGCTGAGTGTGCTGCCCTCTAAAAGATGAGCACTCTGCAGCCCCCACAGAAGAGACACCCTTGTCCTTGGAGACAGGATTATCCGCTGATGCATCTGAAAATGCGATCCGGACCATTCGTCCAGCAAATCCCCTGAGATCTGCCGAATGGAATCGCTTCGTAAGAAGCCACCATTTTTCCCAGGACTCCTGTGCATTGATGCACTGATACTTGGCCTGGTTTTAGGAGGTTTCTGACTAGGTCGAATAACTCCTTGGCTTTTTCCTCCCGGAGGAACACCTTTTTCTGGACTATGCCCAGAATCATTCCTAGGAACAGCAGACGTATCGTCGGAAAACAGCTGCGATTCTTGGAATATTTAGAATCCAGTCGTGCTGTCGTAGAACTACTTTAGATAGTGCTCTTCCGACCTCCAACTGTTCTCTGGAACTTGCCCTTTTCAGGATATCGTCCAAGTAAGGGATAATTTAGATGCCTTTTTTCTTTGAAGAAACATCTTTTCGGCCATTACCTTGGTAAAAGGCCCGGGGTGCCGTGGATAATTCAAACGGCATCGTCTGAAACTGATATTGACAGTTCTGTACCACGAACCAGAGGTACCCTTGTTGAGAAGGGCAAATTTGGACATGGAGGTAATCCTTGATGTCCAGGGACACCATATAGTCCCCTTTTTTCCGGTTCGCTATCACTGCTCTGAGTGACTCCATCTCGATTTGAACCTTTTATGTAAGTGTTCAAAGATTTCAGTTTAGACTATGTCTCACCAAGCCGTCTGGCTTCAGTACCACAATATAGTGTGGAAAAATAATACCCTTTTCCTTGTTGTAGGAGGGGTACTTTGATTATCACCTGCTGGATATACAGCTTGTGAATTGTTTCCAATGCTGCCTCCCTGTCGGAGGGAGCCGTTGGTAAAGCAGACTTCAGAAACCTGCGAGGAGAAGATGTCTCGACTCTCCAATCTGTACCCCTGGGATAATACTTGTACTATCTAGGGGTCAACCTGCGAGTGATCCCACTGCGCGCTGAGACTCTTGAGACTACCCCCCCACCTTGAGTCCGCTTGCATGGCCCCAGCGTCATGCTGAGGACTTGGCAGACGCGGTGGAGGGCTTCTTTTCCTGGGAAGGGGCTGCCTGCTGCAGTCTACTTCCCTTACCTCTATGTCTGGGCAGATATGACTGGCCTTTTGCCTGCATGCCCTCATGGGAAAGGAAGGATTGAGGCTGAAAAGACGGTGTCTTTTTCAGCTGAGATGTAACTTGGGGTAAAAAGGTTGGATTTCCCAGCTGTTGCCGTGGTCCCCAGGTCCGATGGACCGACCCCAACTAACTCCTTCCCTTTATACGGCAATACTTCCATGTGCCGTATGGGATCTGTATCACCTGACCACTGTCGTGTCCATGACATCTTCTGGGTGATATGGACAACGTACTTATCTTGATGCCAGAGAGCAAATATCCCTCTGTGCATCTCACGTACATATATATAGAATGCATCCTATTAAATGCTCTATATGAATAAAATATTTTCAGTCAGGGAATCCGACCAAGCCAACCCAGCACTGCATCTCCAGGCTGATGGCGATCGCTGGTCGCAGTATAACCACCGTATGTGTGTATATACTTTTTAGGATATCTTTCCAGCTTCCTATCAGCTGGCTCCTTGAGGGCGGCCGTATCTGGAGACGGTAACGCCACTTGATAAGCGTGTGAGCGCCTTATCACCCTAAGGGGTGTTTCCCAACGCGCCCTAATTTCTGGCGGGAAAGGGTATAACGCCAATATTTGCTATCGGGGTAACCCCACGCATCATCACACACTTCATTTTATTTTATCTGATTCAGGAAAAACTACAGGTAGTTTTTTCACTCCCACATAATACCCTTTTTTGTGGTACTTGTAGTATCAGAAATATGCAACACCTCCTTCATTGCCCTTAACGTGTGGCCCTAATGAGAAATACGTTTGTTTATTCACCGTCGACACTGGATTCAGTGTCCGTGTCTGTGTCTGTGTCGACCGACTGAGGTAAATGGGCGTTTTTAACGCCCCTGACGGTGTTTCTGAGACGCCTGGACCGGTACTAATAGTTTGTCGGCCGTCTCACGTCGTCAACCGACCTTACAGCGTGTTGACATTCTCACGTAATTCCCTAAATAAGCCATCCATTCCGGTGTCGACTCCCTAGAGAGTGACATCACCATTACAGGCAATTTCTCCGCCTCCTCACCAACATCGTCCTCATACATGTCGACACACACGTACCGACACACAGCACACACACCGGGAATGCTCTGACAGAGGACAGGACCCACACTAGCCCTTTGGGGAGACAGAGGGAGAGTTTGCCAGCACACACCAAAACGCTATAATTATATAGGGACAACCTTATATAAGTGTTTTCCCTTATAGCATCTTTATATATATCTCAATATCGCCAAAATCAGTGCCCCCCCTCTCTGTTTTAACCCTGTTTCTGTAGTGCAGTGCAGGGGAGAGCCTGGGAGCCTTCTCTCCAGGCTTTCTGTGAGAGAAAATGGCGCTGTGTGCTGAGGAGATAGGCCCCGCCCCTTTTTCGGCGGGCTCGTCTCCCGCTATTTAGTGAATCTTGGCAGGGGTTAAATATCTCCATATAGCCTCTGGGGGCTTTATGTGAGGTATTTTTCGCCAAAAAAGGTTTTCATTTGCCTCCCAGGGCGCCCCCCTCCCAGCGCCCTGCACCCTCAGTGACTGCCGTGTGAAGTGTGCTGAGAGGAAAATGGCGCACAGCTGCAGTGCTGTGCGCTACCTTTAGAAGACTGCAGGAGTCTTCAGCCGCCGATTCTGGACCTCTTCTTACTTCAGCATCTGCAAGGGGGCCGGCGGCGCGGCTCCGGTGACCATCCAGGCTGTACCTGTGATCGTCCCTCTGGAGCTGATGTCCAGTAGCCAAGAAGCCAATCCATCCTGCACGCAGGTGAGTTCACTCCTTCTCCCCTAAGTCCCTCGTTGCAGTGATCCTGTTGCCAGCAGGACTCACTGTAAAATAAAAAACCTAAGCTAAACTTTCTCTAAGCAGCTCTTTAGGAGAGCCACCTAGATTGCACCCTTCTCGGCCGGGCACAAAAATCTAACTGGAGTCTGGAGGAGGGTCATAGGGGGAGGAGCCAGTGCACACCACCTGATCGGAAAGCTTTACTTTTTGTGCCCTGTCTCCTGCGGAGCCGCTATTCCCCATGGTCCTTTCAGGAACCCCAGCATCCACAAGGACGATAGAGAAAATACCATACCTCCCAACTTTCTTTACTTGTGGAGCGGGACACTCGGGTGGCGAAGTCACTCGCGCTCCCGAAAAGGGGCGTGACCTATGAAAAGGGGGCGTGGCTTCACGGGAGAACCCGCAATCGCGGGCCACGCCCCGTTTTCGTCACTGAGGGGGCATGCCCAGCGCTCTGTGAGCCGCTGGCATGCTCCCTCTCCCTCTGACTCCACTGAATAGACGCTGTGCGCATGCTAAGCAGAGCAGCGATTGACAGAGCCTCCCAACTGACCCGGGTGGGACAGCGGGACAGTCCCCAAAACACGGGACTGTCCCGCGAAAATCGGGACAGTTGGGAGGTATGATAATACAATGAACCAGCACTGCGTATTGGTAACTGTGAATAAAACAATAAGAATATATGACGCACCCCATAGATGCAATGGAGTCCGTACCATACGCTGGGGTGGAAAAGACTAAACCAGGTATGTAGCCAGAGAAAAAATAGTCAGCTGCTGTTTTGATACTAATGCATATAGCAATTTAATAAGAGATTCAATTTAAAGAATTACCTTAAAATAGACATACTAAAACATGAGTAACGTGCAAAAACAGGGAACAGCATAAATGGTTAATAACTCCACACAGACTGACACTTTGGTTAGTGCAAGAGTTCTTCAATCAAAATTGAGTAGCATGCGCATGCATGTGATTAAGCGTTAGTAGCTCCACACAGACTGAGTTTGCTTAATGGAAAGTTCTACAGTCAAAACTGAATGGCATATGGGTGCAGCCAGTGGAAGGGGATAACTGTACTTACTTCTCACACACAGTATGAGGTGCTGGGGATCATACTTCACCCTTCCAGTGTGTATAGGAGCGCTCCTTTGAAATGCACAGTCCCGTGTATCCTCCTATGTGTCCTCCTGCTTGGTCCACTGAAGCTTGGAGATCCCAGTGCTGGGTGCTGGGGGACTTGTGGCTGTGTCCACGGGACGCACACTTTGCAGCGGCTGTGTGAGGGTGAGGAACGCCTGTGTATGTCGCGTACCGCGACTTCCGGGTTCGGCTACCGGACTTTGCATTCCAAATGTGGTCCACCTATATACAAGTCACCTGATGCGTTTCTCCGCCCACAAAGGTGGCGGTTTCATCAGAGGGTATGATCCCCAGCACCTCATACTGTGTGTGAGTAGTAAGTACATTTATCCCCCTCCACTGGCTGCACCCATATGCCATTCAGTTTTGACTGTAGAACTTTCCATTACGCAAACTGTCAATCTCTGTGGAGCTACTACCGCTTAATCACATGCATGCGCATGCTACTCAATTTTTATTGAAGAACTCTTGCACTAACTAAAGTGTCAGTCTGTGTGGAGTTATTAACCAATTATGCTATCCCCTGTTTTTGCACGTGTTACTCATGTTTTAGTATGTCTATTTTAAGGTAATTCTTAAATTAAATCTTTTATTAAATTGCTATATGCATTTGCAACAAAACAGCAGCTGACGATTTTTTCTGTGCGCCTTCATTTATTTGATTTGTTCATTCACACATTTCAGGTGGATTTCCAGGTCCACATTGTGAAGGCAGCCAAATAATTGTCTTTTTATCTAATCCTAATTAGTATATTTGTATTTAATCTAGCGCCCGACACATTGTATGTTGTTGTTCATGTAGCCAGAGACACACATTAGGTAATCCAAAAACAGGCATATTATATATACACACACATGCACAGTATTATAGTAAAATCACAGACACACAGTATAGGTCCATAGGTGAATGATACAAGCAGAGACTGGAACCGCCACATCAACACAATAAATACAGCCCAGCGACTGACTGTGTAATGAATAAGGTGATAATTTTTGGTCAATGAGTTAACAGGTTTCCATTCTAGCCCTTGGTCTTACTGGCAGACAATGTGTGAGCATATGGGCTCTGATGTGCCAAAATTGTCAGGCTCATAATTAACTGATTAGAATACATATGGTGTTCTCAGTCACACTAAATCTCTCCTTAACATAAAAAACACAGGGAACTAGTCAGTGTGTCAGCACGTCCTCCCAGCATCGCTCTCTTCATTAATGTTTCATATAGAGCCAAATGCGTTGCAATAAAATGGCTATTAATGTAATTATGTTTACAGTGATTTTGCCGTCTGTGCAGCTGGGGCAGTTATTAGAAGACTCTGTTTGGCAATGCGCTGCTCCTCTCCTAGAGGTGAGATGAGGACTGAGTACTGTATTGGGCTCTCTGGAACTCATAAGTCAGAGGTGTCAGTGGCACACTGCAGAAGAGCGTACTGTCACGTCTCAGAGTCCCATACTGAGAATCTGTTGTCACCGTGCGAGAAGGAAAGAGTGTTCTCCCTGCCAACACAAGCTGCTTGCTGCAGGAAACCCTGGGAGGACTCTTACATTGCAACACTGGTACATGGCCACTATAATCGCAGCCATGAGATGTTAGTCTGGACTACAGTATATCCACATTATGTCGCTCCCTTACCACAAATCACTTGATTATGGTGAGATTCTGGTTCAAAATGAAAATAGTCAATCAAACCCAAGTGAGATGATTTGCAATAATTTTATCAGCTTTTCTGCAAAGTTCAGATAGGTCATAGGAACAGGACAACTCATTAGCATAACACGCCTGTAATGTCTGCAGTGCCAGGATGAGTGTCGACAGTGGTGAGCACCGATCTCTGCTATATTGGAGGCGCGCCCTATGCAAAAACATCTAACACCTTTAATGTACACTTACTTTGCTATTGGTAAAAGGAATACAAATCATTGGTAAAGTGTCTTATTAAGGAGTGGAGGATATTCATATTACTTTATAGAAAGGTAGGGGCTATTATAATTATCCAGAAAGAAAACACATATAAGTTAGTAATAATGTCAGTGAGGAACACAGCTACACTCAATAACAAAAAGGGCTATGTCAAGAAGGGTATGTAGTCATTTTGAGGAATTCAATTGTTCTCCCTGCGGCTGCCACTAGATGGCACCTGATGGAGCAAGTCATCTGTTGCTCCATTCGGGCGTACATGTTGTCAGGGGGGCACATTTCAGTTTGCAGCCTGCTGTGGTGCGAGCAGAAATATGCGAAAACCCCATGGTTTGGGTGCTCTAATGGAAGTATGAGCACCCTAACCAGGACGTCGGACAGGTTTAGCCGCTTTGTGCCACAACCATCAAGAAGAGTGCTGGGAAAAAAGGGGCATTTTTGAGAAGGTAATATAGTATACAATAGACATGCTTCTCTGAATTATAAGCTCCGTAAACTGGGTGTAAGCTCCGTAAACCGGGTCATGGAAACCACTGAAGAGCTGTAGCAGTACAGGGTATTTTAATTATTATTGATCTTTATAGTTAACGGCATATCGGTACACAAAGGGTTTTTCCAACACTTGGACCACAAGCCAAGTTTTTTCCCAACGTCCCATGTTTATTTGCACTGCTGGCCTGGAAAGATTCCACACTTAGCAGCAATACGTTCTAATCACCTGACACGTATTTATTAAATTAATATAAATGGATCAGCCAGACAGCTAAAATCACTGTTATACCTGTAGCTTTGCTATCTAGTCACCAATTACCTCCATCTCAGCACTGTGCCTGTGTAGTCTCTGCAGAATCTCCTCCGACTCCCGAAGACGGCGGCTGAGCTGAGGTGTGTGCTCTGATGGGGTCAACTCGCTGTCATACGAATCCAGGATCGCCCTCATTCCATCTCGTTCCTGGAGAAATTGGCAAGCAAAAGAAGGAGACGTGTCATTCATCAGATGTATCGCCAAACACCAGATTGCAATAATGTTACATGCAAATAGTGAGCCAACTCATATGAAACGGGTTTCAATTTAATGCTCACTTTTTTACTAACCAATCAGAACATGGAATTATCAACTTTAACATCATTCAGATACTAGACTTCATATTGGTGTTACAACCAAACAAAGGATGTAACTGAACTCAGCAGATACAGGACTGTATTCACAGTGACTTATATCCCCCATACACATTTATGTCACGCGTCGGATACACCCACAGTGACGTCTATTACCTATACAAATTTATGCCACGCGTTGGATACACCCACAGTGACTTATATCACCCATACACATTCATGCCACGCGTCGGATATACCCACAGTGACGTCTATTACCTATACAAATTTATGCCACGCGTTGGATACACCCACAGTGACTTATATCACCCATACACATTCATGCCACGCGTCGGATATACCCACAGTGACTCCTATCACCCATACACAATTATGCTACGTGTCAGATACTTCCAGTGACTTATATCCCCCATACACATTTATGCCACGCGTCAGATACACCCACAGTGACTGATATCACCCATACACATTTATGCTACGTGTCAGATACATGCAGTGACTTTTATCACCCATACACATTTCTAACCTTGTGAAGATATTAGAACACCATACATTGGCTAATAATCTATGCTTTCCATATACCCACATAGAATTGTATCGGTATAATAAGATTTTACTTACCGATAAATCTATTTCTCGTAGTCCGTAGTGGATGCTGGGACTCCGTCAGGACCATGGGGATAGCGGCTCCGCAGGAGACAGGGCACAAAATTTAAAAGTTTGACCACTAGGTGGTGTGTACTGGCTCCTCCCCCTATGACCCTCCTCCAAGCCTCAGTTAGGATACTGTGCCCGGACGAGCGTACACAATAAGGAAGGATTTTGAATCCCGGGTAAGACTCATACCAGCCACACCAATCACACCGTACAACTTGTGATCTGAACCCAGTTAACAGTATGACAAACGTAGGAGCCTCTGAACAGACGGCTCACAACAATAACAACCCGATTTTTTTGTAACAATAACTATGTACAAGTATTGCAGACAATCCGCACTTGGGATGGGCGCCCAGCATCCACTACGGACTACGAGAAATAGATTTATCGGTAAGTAAAATCTTATTTTCTCTGACGTCCTAGTGGATGCTGGGACTCCGTCAGGACCATGGGGATTATACCAAAGCTCCCAAACGGGCGGGAGAGTGCGGATGACTCTGCAGCACCGAATGAGAGAACTCCAGGTCCTCCTTAGCCAGGGTATCAAATTTGTAGAATTTTACAAACGTGTTCTCCCCTGACCACGTAGCTGCTCGGCAGAGTTGTAATGCCGAGACCCCTCGGGCAGCCGCCCAAGATGAGCCCACCTTCCTTGTGGAATGGGCCTTGACAGATTTAGGCTGTGGCAGGCCTGCCACAGAATGTGCAAGTTGAATTGTACAAATCACAAGTTGAATTTGTACAAATAGTACAAATCCAACGAGCAATCGTCTGCTTAGAAGCAGGAGCACCCAGCTTGTTGGGTGCATACAGTATAAACAGCGAGTCAGATTTTCTGACTCCAGCCGTCCTTGAAATATATATTTTCAATGCTCTGACAACGTCCAGCAACTTGGAATCCTCCAAATCGCTAGTAGCCGCAGGCACCACAATAGGCTGGTTCAGGTGAAACGCTGAAACCACCTTAGGCAGAAAGTGAGGACGCGTCCGCAGTTCTGCCCTGTCCTAATGGAAAATCAGATATGGGCTTTTATACGATAAAGCCGCCAATTCTGACACTCTCCAGGCTGAAGCCAGGGCCAGTAGCATGGTTACTTTCCATGTAAGATATTTCAAATCCACCGATTTGAGTGGCTCAAACCAATGGGATTTGAGAAAATCCAAAACTACATTAAGATCCCACGGTGCCACTGGGGGCACAACCGGGGGCTGTATATGTAGTACTCCTTTTACAAAAGTCTGGACTTCAGGAACTGAAGCCAATTCTTTCTGGAAGAAAATCGACAGGGCCGAAATTTGAACCTTAATGGACCCTAATTTGAGGCCCATAGACAATCCTGTTTGCAGGAAATGTAGGAATCGACCCAGTTGAAATTCCTCCGTCGGGGCCTTCCTGGCCTCACACCACGCAACATATTTTCTCCAAATGCGGTGATAATGTTGTGCAGTCACCTCCTTCCTGGCTTTTACCAGGGTAGGGATGACCTCTTCCGGAATGCCTTTTTCCCTTAGGATTCGGCGTTCAACCGCCATGCCGTCAAACGCAGCCGCGGTAAGTCTTGGAATAGACACGGTCCCTGCTGAAGCAGGTCCCGTCTTAGAGGTAGAGGCCACGGATCTTCCGTGAGCATCTCCTGAAGTTCCGGGTACCAAGTTCTTCTTGGCCAATCCGGAGCCACGAGTATCGTTCTTACTCCCCTTTGCCGTATAATTCTCAGTACTTTTGGTATGAGAGGCAGAGGAGGAAACACATACACTGACTGGTACACCCATGGTGTTACCAGAGCGTCTACAGCTATTGCCTGAGGGTCTCTTGACCTGGCGCAATACCTGTCCAGTTTTTTGTTGAGGCGGGACGCCATCATGTCCACCATTGGTCTTTCCCAATGGACCACAATCATGTGGAAGACTTCTGGATGAAGTCCCCACTCTCCCGGGTGCAGATCGTGTCTGCTGAGGAAGTCTGCTTCCCAGTTGTCCACTCCCGGGATGAACACAGCTGACAGTGCTAACACATGATTTTCTGCCCAGCGGAGAATCCTTGCAGCTTCTGCCATTGCCCTCCTGCTTCTTGTGCCGCCCTGTTTACGTGGGCGACTGCCGTGATGTTGTCCGACTGAATCAACACCGGCTGACCCTGAAGCAGAGGTTTTGCCAGGCTTAGAGCATTGTAGATTGCTCTTAGCTCCAGTATATTTATGTGAAGAGACATCTCCAGGCTTGACTCGTGCATGGAATCTGCCGAATGGAATCGCTTCGTAAGAAGCTACCATTTTTCCCAGGACTCTTGTGCATTGATGCACAGATACTTTTCCTGGTTTTAGGAGGTTCCTGACTAGATCGGATAACTCCCTGGCTTTCTCCTCCGGAAGAAATACCTTTTTCTGAACAGTGTCCAGAATCATCCCTAGGAACAACAGACGTGTCGTCGGGATCAGTTGGGATTTTGGAAAATTCAGAATCCACCCGTGTTGTTGGAGCACTACCTGGGTTAGTGCTACTCCGACCTCCAGCTGTTCTCTGGATCTTGCCCTTATCAGGAGATCGTCCAAGTAAGGGATAATTAAGACGCCTTCTCTTCGAAGAAGGATCATCATTTCGGCCATTACCTTGGTAAAGACCCGGGGTGCCGTGGACAATCCAAACGGCAGCGTCTGAAACTGATAATGACAGTTTTGGACCACGAACCTGAGGTACCCTTGGTGTGAAAGACAAATTGGAACATGAAGGTAAGCATCCTTGATGTCCAAGGACACCATAAAATCCCCTTCTTCCAGATTCGCTATCACTGCTCTGAGTGACTCCATCTTGAACTTGAATTTTTGTATGTACAGGTTCAGAGATTTTAGATTTAGAATCGGTCTTACCGAGCCGTCCGGCTTCGGTACCACAAATAGCGTGGAGTAATACCCCTGTCCCTGTTGTAGGAGGGGTACCTTGACTATCACCTGCTGAGAATACAGCTTGTGAATGGCCTCCAATACCGTCGCCCTGTCGGAGGGAGACGTTGGCAAAGCAGACTTTAGGAAACGGCGAGGAGGGGACTTCTCGAATTCCAACCTGTAACCCTGAGATACTACCTGCAGGATCCAGGGGTCCACCTGCGAGTGAGCCCACTGTGCGCTGAAATGTTTGAGGCGACCCCCCACCGCCCCTGAGTCTGCTTGTAAGGTCCCAGCGTCATGCTGACGCCTTTGTAGAAGCCGGGGAGGGCTTCTGCTCCTGGGAAGGAGCTGCTTGTTGCAGTCTCTTACCCTTTCCTTTGCCTCGGGGCAAATAGGAATGTCCTTTTGCTCGTTTGTTCTTATAGGAACGAAAGGACTGCGGCTGAAAAGCCTGCGGCTTTTTCTGCTGGGAGGTGACCTGGGGTAAAAAGGTGGATTTTCCGGCCGTTGCCGTGGCCACCAGATCCGATAGACCGACCCCAAATAATTCCTCCCCCTTATACGGCAATACTTCCATATGTTGTTTGGAATCCGCATCGCCGAACCACTGGCGCGTCCATAAACTTCTTCTGGCAGATATGGACATCGCACTTACTCTTGATGCCAGAGTGCAAATATCTCTCTGTGCATCTCGCATATAAAGAAATGCATCCTTTAACTGCTCTATAGTCCGTAAAATACTGTCCCTATCCAGGGTATCAATATTTTCAGACAGTGACTCCGACCAAGCCACGCCAGCACTGCACATCCAGGCTGAGGCGATTGCTGGTCTCAGTATAACACCCGTATGTGTGTATATACTTTTTAATGTATTCTCCAGCCTCCTATCAGCTGGATCCTTGAGGGCGGCCGTATCAGGAGACGGTAACGCCACTTGCTTTGATAAGCGTGTGAGCGCCTTATCCACCCTAGGAGGTGTTTCCCAGCGCGCCCAAACCTCTGGCGGGAAAGGGTATAATGCCAATAACTTCTTTGAAATTAGCAGTTTTCTATCTGGGGTAACCCACGCTTCATCACACACTTCATTCAGTTCCTCTGATTCAGGAAAAACTATCGGTAGTTTTTTCACACCCCACATAATACCCCTTATTGTGGTACTTGCAGTATCAGAGATATGCAAAGCCTCCTTCATTGCCGTGATCATATAACGTGTGGCCCTACTGGAAAATACGTTTGTTTCTTCACCGTCGACACTGGATTCAGTGTCAGTGTCTGGGTCTGTGTCGACCGACTGAGGTAAAGGGCGTTTTACAGCCCCTGACGGTGTCTGAGACGCCTGGACAGGTACTAACTGGTTTGCCGGCTGTCTCATGTCGTCAACCGACTTTTGTAGCGTGCGGACACTATCCCGTAATTCCATAAACAAAGCCATCCATTCTGGTGTCGACTCCCTAGGGGGTGACATCACCATTACAGGCAATTGCTCCGCCTCCACGCCAACATCGTCCTCATACATGTCGACACACACGTACCGACACACAGCAGACACACAGGGAATGCTCTGATAGAAGACAGGACCCCACTAGCCCTTTGGGGAGACAGAGGGAGAGTTTGCCAGCACACACCCAAGCGCTATAAATATATATAGGGACAACCTTAATAAGTGTGTTCCCTTTATAGCAGCTCAAATATTATAAATATCGCCAATAAGTGCCCCCCCTCTCTGTTTTTACCCTGTTTCTGTAGTGCAGTGCAGGGGAGAGTCCTGGGAGCCTTCCTCGCAGTGGAGCTGGGCAGGAAAATGGCGCTGTGTGCTGAGGAGAATAGGCCCCGCCCCCTTTTCGGCGGGCTTCTTCTCCCGGTTTTTTTGGAACCTGGCAGGGGTTAAATACATCCATATAGCCCCAGGGGCTATATGTGATATATTTTAGCCAGAATAGGTATATTACATTGCTGCCCAGGGCGCCCCCCCCAGCGCCCTGCACCCTCAGTGACCGCTGGTGTGAAGTGTGCGGAGAGCAATGGCGCACAGCTGCAGTGCTGTGCGCTACCTCATGAAGACTGAGACGTCTTCTGCCGCCGGTTTCTGGACCTCTTCTCTATTCGGCTTCTGCAAGGGGGTCGGCGGCGCGGCTCCGGTGACCCATCCAGGCTGTACCTGTGATCGTCCCTCTGGAGCTAGTGTCCAGTAGCCTAAGAAGCAAATCCATCCTGCACGCAGGTGAGTTCACTTCTTCTCCCCTAAGTCCCTCGTTGCAGTGAGCCTGTTGCCAGCAGGACTCACTGAAAATAAAAAACCTAACAAACTTTTTCTAAGCAGCTCTTTAGGAGAGCCACCTAGATTGCACCCTGCTCGGACGGGCACAAAAACCTAACTGAGGCTTGGAGGAGGGTCATAGGGGGAGGAGCCAGTACACACCACCTAGTGGTCAAACTTTTAAATTTTGTGCCCTGTCTCCTGCGGAGCCGCTATCCCCATGGTCCTGACGGAGTCCCAGCATCCACTAGGACGTCAGAGAAATTATGATTTCTACAATATAAACCAAAAATAAAGGAAATCTACAATCTCCAAAAGCAGGCTGGTAATTGTTGTTATACAAAAGTAACAGAACTAGATTATATACCAGTATGCAGTATAATGTGATGTGTTTCCACATGGTTGTAATGTCACCTTGCAACATGTGGACATGCTTAACATGTAAACTTTAACCGTGTTTAACTTTTGACCGTGGCGCATACTGATGAAAGGTCAACATGATTAGAATGTTGACACATATAATCTTGGTGGCGCAGTGACATCACTCACCTACAACCACAGCTGACGCGGAGACCCGGTGGCGCCATCTGAGGAAGTGATTCCGGTGAGGCGTACGCTACCCCTTACGCTTACCCTAGCCCTCCTTCCCCACAGCCTAACAATCTGCACCCACAGCATAACCTTAATTGTTGGCATTGGGTCTGATTAGATGTGGACGGAGTGAGCATTGCTGTTGCAGCAATGCACAGATGTGGTAATGCGGCAGGAGACATCTAGTGTATGTAGACGCCTCCTGTATGCATGTGTTATATAGTGCTACATCTGAGGAAACAGCACCGGATCACTTGCGACACCATCAACCGGCTGAGTAACCCTTGAGGTCACGTAGGGCTGGCCGCCACAGCTCCTTCCCAAATGCCAGGAAATCTCTGTCAGAAGATTGAGACCCTGGCTTTGGCACTCCCACAAAATGAGTGCCAAGGCCAGGGAAATGACTGTCATCACTGCCCTCAAATGGCTGCAGCCGTAGAGTACATGTCAGGTGCATGAGCAAGGCACTGAACATTGGTACTTTCCGTCTGCTGCCAGACCTGCGTCAGGACCCCAATCAGGCCCATTGTGCAGAACGACAATATTTCACATGTTCCAGCCCACAACATTTCAATAATATTGATTATATGACTGTGTACATTGTGGCTGTATCCCCCATATACAGTCTCAGATATGAACTTGAAGCCACGCTTGGGCTCATGAAGGCAATGACTTTCAGTGATGGACTACATGGCTCTGCTTCACTGGAACTCTGATCAGTACTTAATACAAAGTTCTAGTTATTGAAACATTTTTTGGTCAACTATGTATTATGTAAGGTGTCCCTCTAGTCTGATCTAACAACTACTGTCATTTAGATCTATGGATACTTCAGCAAAACTTTGAGCAAAAAATGTATTCTGCAGTGGCCGCTTCCAGAATGGCCAAGATAATATAATGTGACTATGGGGGTGATTCAGACCTGATCGCTGGGCTGCTAACTTTGCAGTCCTGTGTTCAGATAGTCGCCGCCCCCATGGGGAGTGTAAATTCGCTGTGCAAAAGTGCAATCACATGTGTACGCCGAGCTGCAAATATCCACTGTGTGCAGTCTCTGCGCAGCCCAGGATTTACTCCTACAGTGCGATCACAACAGACTGATCGGGGCCGGAGCTGACGTCAGACACCCTCCCAGAAAATGTTTAGGAACGCCTGAGTTTTCCGGACACTCCCAGTAAACGGTCAGAAACCACCCACAAACGGCCTCTTCCTATCACGTCGCGAACGCCCGTGCGATTGGAATTTTCACAGCATCCTGTCGCTAACCATCAATGCCTGTTGTTGTCCAACGTGCGTGCGCATTGTGGTACATACGCAGTTATGACCTGATCACCCGCAGTGCGTAAACAGCAGCGATCAGGTCTGAAACACCCTCCTATACTGTCTTCTTACCAAAAACTTTGCTTGCAACATGTGGCCTGCCCGCAACGCATGCGTAAAAAGAAAAAAAACGGCCAAAGCATTGGTGGCTGTTTAAAGTAGGATTAGAACTTTCAGACAGTTTGATTGTTTTGAACAGGACTACATAAAAGTTCTACTAACCTAGAAAGAAACAAAGCAAATGACTAATTCAGAATCGGATCCCTGCACAGGACCATATCCCAGTGAGACCTAGGCTTAAAGGAAATGGTTTTGAAATATGTAAGAAGAATGAACTGCTTCATTTGTCATGCATGTTTATAAAGGTTACATGTGAGGTAGCAGCAGAGGTGCCTACCCTCCCTCATTCTGCAGGAGACTCCCTGAAATAGTAGCAATCTCCCTCACTCCCTGAATAGACCAGCAATCTCCCTGATTTACCACCAGTCCACGCCTGCACCATGTGCAGGCTAATATAACGTTAAGCTTATATTTTCTATTTTCACAGTAAATAGTCAATATAAAACATTAAGTTTGCATTGTCAGATATAACACAATGATATGCCAGCGCTGCATAAACTGTCAGCTCTATTTAACAGAGACAAATATGCTGGATCAGTATTGTTGCTGTTTAGATCTAGCCGGGAGACCGTCAGAGCAGAAGCTATTATTCCTGGAGCCCTTGTCCTACATTATGAGATACATCCTGGCCGGTATCCAGACACAGCCAGTTTTACAGCTACCGAATATCACCCTGGCAATAGATTAAATCTAGATTGGAACTATTTTACAAATGAGCCCTACTAACATTTTACTGTTACTTAGCTTTATAATCTGTCATCTTCTAAAGCTGCGGATCTGGAATGCCACCAAACTTCTCCTGCATTCCTTTAATCTGCAGTGCATCACGACAATTGCCAAATGAGATTTCCACAACGTAATCTTTGAAATACGGCCACCTGTGCTGATACTTAGAGACATTTGTGACGCTGAGACCCTATCAAACCATCTTAGCAGAAGACTGGACGAGAGGAGCCTACAGCTGTATTCCAAGTAAGTTATCATGGTGATAGATGGATTGGTTATGTTTTCTGCTACACAAAAAGCACAGGTTCTGCTGCATCAACAAGGTTGAAGGCATTTTGCATGTGTTGCCAAGTAGGAGATGCTGCCAAAAGATTGCTCCAGCCTGTCTTTGGGTAGTGAGTTAGCGATGACTTCGATGATCTAAGCTCTGAGAAAGCTGTCAGATAAGTGACATTATCAAACTTGTTTACACTTTGCAGGCATTGTGTTACACGCGGTGATACAGTGCTGCCTCCCTTGTGCATTTCACTCCATCATTTGTCTGCTTTTTTCACACCCAAAGGGGATCATGAAGCAGATGAAATCTACAGGAGAGAGGCTATTTTCCTGATTAATAATACAAGATATACTGTCATCTCTTGGACTAGGCAAATAAAAAAAAAAACAACACACTGCTGATTGCTGTAAGAGCAAATCACATGCAGTTACAAAGAAACTTCTCACACCGGGAAAAGCCCAGGAACAGAGTTTGCAGGGCATCCGAGAATTCAGCTGGAGATGGATCAAAGCTTGGAGATAAAGTTCCAACCAGTCAGCTCCTGTCATTTTTCAAACAGCCTGTAACATGGCAGTTAGGAGCCGATTGGCTAGTACTTTATCTCTCTCCAAGTTTTAATAAATCTGCCCCTTAGAGAGTTATAAAGGAGATTGCTTTGTACAAATCTCACTCTATTTAACAAAATTAAAGTTTCCTTTTAAAATTGTAAAACCCAATAAAACATGCTTATTCTCTCGGGAATGTCCAGGAAACTCACAAATTTTGTTGGCGTTCCAATGGGGGTGGACATTTGAAACCGACGGTTAGCATGCATCGATGTTCCCAATTTGTAGGAAATTATTTTTCATTTGATGCTGTGATTTCAATGGTTACCACCACCTTGTTTGATTCTGATGCATCATCTGATGTTTAACTGCATTCAGCTGCGGATACCCAAAACCAGCGTCCACAGCACAAGACCTTTCTGCGCGCACAGATGTACTAATTTCACTGCACACGCACATCAAACCTTGTGATGGCTACAAGTGATGGACAGGCATGTTGCAGTGGCGGCAAAGCAACCACTATTTGATGGCCATCCTGTGACGGTATTAAGTCCCACGGACACCAGGAACAGTGGTTACCCATCCCATATTCCACCCACTTCCTAGTGAAATGGGAGGGATCATGGGGAGATGTAATGACGCAGGTCTGGGCAAAGTTAATCATCATAGCCCACTCCCTCTGCGCAATGACATATGGCAAATGAGCAACTATATTTGTCAGTATGAAGACATGGCTGTAAAGAGGGGGTCTGAAAGCTAAAGCAATGTGCTAGCTCTATATACAGGAGGGTGTGCAGAGTCTAGCACAGAGCTTCAGAAAGTGGACAAACTCTTTAATGCAGCTATTCCCAAACGCAGTCCTCAAGGTACCCTAGCAGTCCCTGTTTTAAGGATATCCATGTTTGAGCACATATGACTTAATTCGCACCTCAGTCAAGTTTATTTAACAGTCTGTGCTCAACCATGGATATCCTTAAAATATGGACTGTTAAAAGGGAGTTATAACTGAGGATGGGGCCAGTGTGCAGACTCCGGGGGGCCCCCTTCTCTTTACGGCGCAGTAGACTATGACACTGTGCATGCCAAGGTATCCGGAAACATGTAGCCTGCCATGTTCCAGAGACTAATCACTACTGCGCTTGTGTGGCAGTCATTTTGCTGGTGATTTTTGCAGCGCTGCAGCACCGACGTGGGACTCCAGAAAGGTCAGTCATTGAACATGGGTGCAGTGTGGGCCCTCCTAAACCCATTAGGGTGCCTTGAGGGACTGCTTTAAGGAGTGGTTTTGCCTTTGGAAGCAAATAGTAAGATGCAGTCAATGACATCAGAATGGTCAGTGCCCTTCGGGCCATCTTTTATTGACATTTACTGTACACTACTGTAGATAGTGTATAAAGTACAATTATAATAACATTGTTATAGAATTAGAGAAAGTAAGAGTTTGGCTTTATCACGGAATAGAAGCTAACGAGCTGTACAGAGAACATGGCAGATAATAAAAAAGGTCAATGACTGGTAATGTTTGGAGTCACAGATACCATAAAATGAATTGTTCCCAGTGCTGGGGAAGGGTCAAGCAGTCACACTTATAGGAGAGCTGGCCAAATACAGGGCCTGACCTCTGAAAGTACAGAAAGAATATCCCGAGGCTCTGATCTAACCTGAGCCCATCATTCTCAGTTACTGTAGTCCCCAGTCCCTATAAAACAGATAGTTATTGTTTACAATGTGGAGAATGAACCCCTTCAGGGCACAGGCAATTCAGGAAAGAGAATTCGTCACAGAAACAGATTGAATACACAAAATGGACTTAACACCAAGCAAACATGCGGAGAATGAAGACAAATGTTCACAAGAGCCTGAGATGTAATGACTTCACAGCTAAAATATACTGCCACTAGGGCAACATCAATGACTTTACTGAGAACATCTGTTTATACAGGTTGAGTATCCCTTATCCAAAATGCTTGGAACCAGAGGTATTTTGGATATCGGATTTTTTCCGTATTTTGGATTAATTAGATACAGGTTGAGTATCCCATATCCAAATATTCCGAAATACGGAATATTCCGAAATACGGAATTTTCTGAGTGAGATAGTGAAACCTTTTTTTTTTTTATGGCTCAATGTACACAAACTTTGTTTAATACACAAAGTTATTAAAAATATTGTATTAAATGACCTTCAGGCTGTGTGTATACGGTGTATATGAAACATAAATGAATTGTGTGAATGTCGACACACTTTGTTTAATGAACAAAGTTATAAAAAATATTGGCTAAAATTACCTTCAGGCTGTGTGTATAAGGTATATATGAAACATAAATGCATTCTGTGCTTAGACTTAGGTCCCATCACCATGATATCTCATTATGGTATGCAATTATTCCAAAATACGGAAAAATCCCATATCCAAAATACCTCTGGTCCCAAGCATTTTGGATAAGGGATACTCAACCTGTACCATAATGAGATATCATGGTGATGGGACCTAAATCTAAGCACAGAATGCATTTATGTGTCATATACACCTTATACACACAGCCTGAAGGTCATTTTAGGCAATATTATTTATTAATTTGCGCCTTAAACAAAGTGTGTGTACATTCACACAATTCATTTATGTTTCATATACACATTATACACACAGCCTGAAGGTCATTTAATACAATATTTTTAATAACTTTGTGTATTAAACAAAGTTTGTGTACATTGAGCCATCAGAAAACAAAGGTTTCACTATCTCACTCTCACTCAACAAAGTCCGTATTTCGGAATATTCCGTATTTCGGAATATTTGGATATGGGATACTCAACCTGTATAAGGTTTGCTTTAAAAAGTAAATACAGGTTGAGTATCCCATATCCAAATATTCCGAAATACGGAATATTCCGAAATACGGACTTTTTTGAGGGAGAGTGAGATAGTGAAACCTTTGTTTTTTGATGGCTCAATGTACACAAACTTTGTTTAATACACAAAGTTATTAAAAATATTGTATTAAATGACCTTCAGGCTTTGTGTATAAGGTGTATATCAAACATAAATGAATTGTGTGAATGTAGACACACTTTGTTTAATGCACAAAGTTATAAAAAATATTGGCTAAAATTACCTTCAGGCTGTGTGTATAAGGTGTATATGTAATATAAATGCATTCTGTGCTTAGATTTAGGTCCCATCACCATGATATCTCATTATGGTATGCAATTATTCCAAAATACGGAAAAATCCCATATCCAAAATACCTCTGGTCCCAAGCATTTTGGATAAGGGAGACTCAACCTGTAATAAAAAAAACCTAAATCTAGCTCTGCTGAACACTGATAGCATGACACTTTATATTCACCAATTCTGAGAATGGGGAAGCAGGAACCAGATCAAGTGTACATTATACCTGAAGAATGACTGGAGGCTAAGAGGATAGGGAAATATATGGCGTCTGACAATATTATACAGGGCACATGACACAAGTCCATAGTCATTCCATGGTTGAACACAGACTGTTAAATAAAATTGGCTGAGGAGCTAATTAAGGTATATGTGCTCAAGCATGGATATCTATATAATAAATCACCAATGGTCTGTCACGATTCCGTCATACGCAGTGGGAGCCAGGCAGCACCATCCCCCTCTAATGGCAAAGACAGATGGGACAGCACACAGAAGACGATGCCAGACTTCCCAACTGTCCTGATTTTGAAATCATTAGTCCCGCTCCCCTCACCCCTAAATGTTAGGTAGTACACAATGTTATTCGCGGCTGAGAGAGCAGATGTCCACAGCAGGGATGCCTGCCTTCATGGGGCAGACACAACAAATATCTATAAACTTCTTATTCAAACCCACTACTTCAGAGAGGAGGCGAGAGACAGGTGACAGATGAGACTGAACGCCAAATTAGCAACTTAATTCTCCAACAGATGAGGTGAGCTACACCTTCACTAGTGAAAGATGACCTGAAAGATGATTGTGGAGAAGTTGCACTTAGGCTTCGTTGTAGGTAGATTATGGATAATATTGTCAGTGCAATTTCCAGAGGAATCGACATCCGATTGTTGGCCATCCTCTCCCCAAACTTACAGGTGGTCATCCCAACGTAAGAAAGTCCACACGGATTTGAATGACTGGCAGACAAGACCTGGCTCTTGACACAAAGACCAGGTTGTTTTAAGTGCACACATGATTTCTGGGCCAAGTTTCCCGCATCCTCAAAATGGTGATATCATCCAAATCAGTTACAAGTTACATTGTCTTTCGGACTTTGTTGTTTATTTACTCACCTGCCCGTGTGGACTTTCTTACGTTGGGATGACAACCTGTAAGTTCAGGGAGAGGATGGCCAACCATCGGATGTCGATTCGACAAGCGCTTTCCTCTGGAGCTACTGACAAACCTGTGGCACTTCACTTTTTGACGTTGGGTCACCAATTACCGAACCTTAGATGCCGTATCATTGACTGGGTGCCGCCCCGGTTCGCGGAGGAGATCGAACACTGTTGCTGAGGAAGCATGAGGCGCGTTGGATCTTTCGCCTTGAGACTGTGGCCCCACATGGCCTAAATGAATGCAATCCACTCAATATTGTTCTACGTTGATTTTTGTAAACTACTATATCGCACTGTACTTTTTGAAGTGGGGACATGCCAGTAATGATATGCCTCTCCTTCAACTAATTTTTGGACCAACACACTCAGTTTTGTTATTTTGTCCTTTATTGTATTTGTTTGGTTATACATGTGCTTTTTTGCATATATTCTTTATTTGCTTTGCTTAGGTATGTAATTTTTTTGTGTCTGTCTAGTTAGATTTGGCACAAGAAGTTTATTATGATTATTATTATGTTTTTTTGTTCTTGATCTGTATGTTCTCCCTGCCTGATAGGCTCCATTTTATCCTTTTGGAGTCCTAATATATCAAATATACCAAATTTGTGGCTTGACAACTGAATCCTTTTTCCACTATGGCCTTTATCCGTTTTGGTGCATAATGTTTGTAGATAGTCGGGTCTATGTCCCCTATAGTCATAATGGCCACTGCTGGTGGAATTTGACCGGCTATTGCTGTGGTGCGCTCCACTTGCTCTATGTGGAGCGCACTCGCGGCAAAGGTTGTCAGGGATGCTCTGCTTCCGGAAGCAGTAGTGACGTGATGTGCTCCACCGGTGTTTAGTGAAACGCATGATGGTGGATCCCGCTGTTTGTTTGATGAGTGCTTTACCTGTTTAGGACACTGATGGTTTAGCCGTATGTGCCCTGCTTGATCCACTTGTTAATGTGATTGTGTTGGGGATAAGGATGTGTCTGCCTTTATTGGTATAAGTTGTTCTTTTACATAATTGTTGACCCAGGAAGTTATTTAATTTCGCATATTCAACCGATTGGTTGATTTGAATTTGCCGCCTTTTTTGGGACCTCCTGGGGGTACTTTAGGGGCCTGTCAGTCAGAGTTTGGTTGATGTTGGTGTGCTATGGAATGCAACAATATGCTGTAACGGATGATGCTGTGCTTATCCTGATGAAGGTCCGGAGTGGACCGAAACGTTGAGATCACCAACCAAGATGTTAATGTGAGGAATAAAAAATATTTTTAATATTTATTCTCCGGTGAGTGCACTTTTCCATTTTCTATATACTGACTTCTTTCTTTGGATTTCCCAAGTGTCAGCCCAGCCGTTGGATATTGATTTGATGAGAGTGCGACCCATATATGTTCATGTTTTATATATATATATATTTGTTTTTGGGGAACGCTCTAATTCAATAAGTTTAACTAATAAGGATATGAACAGAGGATACTCTTAACACCATATATATCACACCCAAAGATCATAATAATTTTCTTTTATTTATAAAATGTGAATAAAACATGTCTCAATAGAATTTGTTCACACAAGCATTCTGTCGAACATGCAAAAGGTATCAACTTGTCAAGGGTTTATTTTCTTTGTATATATCCCTTCACTTCTTGTTAATACAAGGTTAATACAATAAAATATTTAATTCAATGTGTTTCGTCTGTAGCGACTTCTTCAGGGGTGTCTTTGGATGTAAATAAAAGAGAATGTCTTATTCACAGCATGTTCATCAAATAATTGAATGTACATCAAATTGAACAATAATACCTGGTTTAGGGGACAATACATAATTAAGAGAATATTATATACTTAGGAGAGTATAACAATGTATAATTATTATCCATATGTGTACATCTTGGATAATATGGATAATAATTATACATTGTAAAACTGTCCTTAGTATATAATATTCTCTTAATTACGTATTGTCGCCTAAGGGGTATATGCAATTGCGGTCGAATTCCCGAAATTGTCGAATTTCGGGTCATTTTCGCCACAAAAAAAAATTTGCCTATGCAATTCAGTGCTTTCCGACCAAAAAACGGACTTTCAAAATTCGACTTTTTGAAATTCGAATTTTTGCAAATTCGACTTTTCTGCAATGATACAAGTGCTGCAATTCGACCAAAGCATATTCAATTCAAGTTTGGAAATTCGACAGCAGTGCTTTTAGACAGCAAATTCGTCATTTTCAATCCGCCACACTTTGGAGGGTGAAAACAATAAAAAAAAAATAAACATGTTTTTTTTTGGTGTTTTTTTTTTAGGAATAGCATATCTATTTATATTAGAAGGGATTAGGTACTTTTTTTTTTTTTTTTTTGGAGGCACAAATATTATTTATATATTTTTCAAAATATTATTTTTTTTTAATTGCTGGAACGGTAAAATCCTTTAAAAAAAATGGCGTGGGGTCCCCCCTCCAAAGCATAACCAGCCTCGGGCTCTTCGAGCTGGTCCTGGTTCTAAAAATGCGGGGGGGAAATTGACAGGGGATCCCCCGTATTTTTAAAACCAGCACCGGGCTCTGCGCCTGGTGCTGGTGCAAAAAATACGGGGGACAAAACGAGCAGGGGTCCCCCGTATTTTTCACACCAGCATCGGGCTCCACTAGCTGGACAGATAATGCCACAGCCGGGGGTCACTTTTATGCCGTGGCATTAAATATCCAACTAGTCACCCCTGGCCGGGGTACCCTGGGGGAGTGGGGACCCCTTCAATCAAGGGGTCCCCCCCCCCAGCCACCCAAGGGCCAGGGGTGAAGCCAGAGGCTGTCCCCCCCCATCCAATGGGTTGCGGATGGGGGGGCTGATAGCCTTTTGTGATAATGAAAAGAATATTGTTTTTTCCAGCAGTACTACAAGTCCCAGCAAGCCTCCCCCGCAAGCTGGTACTTGGTAAGTATGTGTGTGTCGGTAGTGTGTAATAAAGTTTTACTATCAAGGTGTCTGTGTACTGTTTTTATTTGGGTATTTTTTTTCCAGTAGTACTACAGGTACCAGCGGGCCCGTTTTTCTCCCGCATGCTGGTACTTGTGGTTCTCCAAGTACCAGCTTGCGGGGGAGGCTTGCTGGGACTTGTAGTACTACTGGAAAAAACAATATCTTTTTATTATCACAAAAGGCTATCAGCCCCCCCATCCGCAGCCCATTGGATGGGGGGGGGACAGCCTCGGGCTTCACCCCTGGCCCTTGGGTGGCTGGGGGGGGACCCCTTGATTGTAGGGGTCCCCACTCCCCCAGGGTACCCCGGCCAGGGGTGACTAGTTGGATATTTAATGCCACGGCCGCAGGGCACGGCATAAAAGTGACCCCCGGCTGTGGCATTATCTGTCCAGCTAGTGGAGCCCGATGCTGGTGTGAAAAATACGGGGAACCCCTGCTCGTTTTGTCCCCCGTATTTTTGGCACCAGCACCAGGCGCAGAGCCCGGTGCTGGTTTTAAAAATACGGGGGATCCCCTGTCAATTTTTTCCCCGCATTTTTAGAACCAGGACCAGCTCGAAGAGCCAGAGGCTGGTTATTCTTTGGAGGGGGGACCCCACGCCATTTTTTTTTTCCGGGTTTTTCCCGTTTTTTTAAATCGCGGCAAAATCCGCCAAATCGGACGATTTTCGCCCGCGGGTCTGTCGAATCCGTTTTGCATTGAATATGGTGAATTCCAGCAGCCACCTGCCGGAATTCACCTGTCGAATTGTGTCGAATTTAAAAACGGCGATAATTTGCCGCGATTCGCCGTGAATTGCATATACCCCTAAATCGGGTATTATTGTTCAATTTGATGTACATTCAATTATTTGATGAATATGCTGTAAATAAGACATTCATATAGGTTTTCTCCTTTTTCTACACTCAAAGACACCCCTGAAGAAGTCACTACAGACGAAACGCGTTAAGTGAAATATTTTATTGTATTAACAAGTAGTGAAGGGATATATAGAAAGAAAAAAAACTGACAAATTGATACATTTCACATGTTTGACAGAATGCTTGTGTGAACAAATTCTATTGAGAAATGTTTTATTTACATTTATAAATAAAAGAGTTTTTATTATCTTTGGGTGTGATATGAAAGGTGTTAATAGAGTATCCCCAGTTCATATCCTTATTAGTAAAACTTATCGAATTAGAGCGCTCCTTGAAAACAACTATTTATATTAAATCCTGCAGTCCCGTATTGGCAAGGGGCTTTTTGGGGATGCTGCCTAAGATTGGTTATCTATCTAGTAATAAAATATTTGGAATTAAAATATAGACTAACTACTAGCGCATAAGGAACCCATATTTTATTTATATATATATATATATATATATATATATATATATATATATATATATATATATATACACACACACACATACATAAACACACACTCCAAACCTTCAAGTGTACCCTGAAAATGAATCTCTTTAGACGAGTATATAAAATTCCGGAACTGCGCACATTTATTATTATCCTTTATTTATATGGCGCCACAAGGGTTCCGCAGCGCCCAATTACAGAGTACATATGCACATAATCAAAACAGGAAAACAGTGACTTACAGTTGAAGACAATATAGGACAAGTACAGGTTAACTAAGCATAACTACACCAGTAAATGACAGAGATAAGCTCCAGGTGGCCAAAAAACTGCGTGATTTGGGCAGTTGAGGATTATTAAAGTAAGAAAAGGATAAGCACATGAGGGTAGAGGGCCCTACTCGCGAGAGCTTACATTCTAAGGGGAGGGGTAGACAGACAGGGGTGACACAGATGGGGTACATAGAGAGTGTGGAACAGAGGGTTAGGATGAGATTTGGCTGAGTTTGGTAAAGAAATGGGTCTTAAGAGCCCGTTTGAAGTTTTGTAGAGAGGTGGAGAGCCTGAGGGGGAGAGGTAAAGAATTCCAGAGGAAGGGAGCAGCACGTGAAAAATCTTGGAGATAGGAGTGGGAGGAAGTAATCAGAAGACAGGAGAGTCGGCGTGCATTAGCAGAGCGAAGAGGACGGGTGGGAGAGTAAAGGGAGATAAGGTCAGAGATGTAAATGGGAGAGGAGTGGGTGAGTGCTTTGTATGTGAGTGTGAGAAGTTTGAATTGGATTCTGAAAGGGAAGGGAAGCCAGTGAAGAGCTTGTAGGAGAGGGGAGGTGGACGTAGTGCGTTTGGTGAGGAAGATAAGCCGCGCAGCAGCATTGAGGATAGATTGGAGTGTAGAGAGGTAATTGTCAGGGAGGGCAGTTAGGAGGAGATTACAGTAGTCCAGTCTGGAAATAATCAGTGAGTGAATAATGTTCTAAGTGGCATCCTGGGTGAGAAAAGGTCTGATCCTGGAAATGTTTTTGAGATGAAAATGACAGGTTTGCGAGAGGTGCTGAATGTGTGGTTAGAAGGAGAGGGAGGAGTCAAGGATTACACCAAGACAGCGTACTTGGGGGCTAGAGGAGATAGTCGTGCCATCAATGGATAATGAGATTGTGGGAGGTGAGGTTGTGCGGGAGGGTGGGAAGATGATCAGCTCAGTATTAGACATGTTGAGTTTAAGAAAGCGCTGGGACATCCAGGAAGAGATAGCAGAAAGAAACTTAGAGGTACGAGTGAGGAGAGCCGTGGAGAGATCAGGGGAGGAGAGGTAGATTTGAGTGTCATCAGCATAGAGGTGATACTGGAAGTTAAAAGAACTAATGAGTTCACCTAAAGAGGACGTATAGAGAGAGAAAAGGAGAGGACCAAGAACAGAACCTTGGGAGACACCAACAGTTAGTGGAAGTGGGGGCGAGGTAGCATCATGAGAGGAGACAGAGAAGGAACGATCAGAGAGGTAGGAGGACAGCCAGGAGAGGGCAGTGTTGCGTAGACCAAGAAAGTGAAGGATTTGCAGAAGGAGAGGGTGGTCCACAGTGTCAAAAGCAGCAGAGAGGTCAAGAAGAATAAGCAGAGAGTAGTGGCCCTTAGATTTGGCTGCATGGAAGTCATTGCAAACTTTTGTGAAAGCAGTTTCAGTGGAGTGGAGAGAGCGGAAACCAGACTGGAATGGGTCAAGCAGTGAGTGAGAGGAAATAAAGCCAGTGAGGCGATTATAGACAATACGCTCAAGTAGTTTGGAATCAAAGGGGAGGAGAGAGATGGGTCGATAGTTGGAGAGCGTTAGGATCAAGGGTAGGTTATTTAAGAATAGGGGAGAAGAGAGCATGCTTGAAGGCAGAGGGGACAGTGCCTGATGAGAGGGAGAGATTGAGAAGGTGGGCAAGATGGGAACAGGCAGAAGGAGAGAGGTAGCGGAGGAGGTGGGAGGGGATAGGGTCGAGTGGGGAGGTTGTGGCAGGGGGGGGGGGGAATGTATGAGGGCCATGACTTCCTCGCCAGATACATGGGAGAAAGATGTCAGAGTTGGTAAGAGGGAAGGGGAGGGGTGGCAAAGGATGGGTGGTGGCTGGTTGCTGGTCTGGTGGGATGTGATGTCCTGACGTAGGAGTCAATCTTGGATGTGAAATAAGTGGCAAAGTCAAGAGCAGACAATGAGAAAGGGAGAGGAGGTGGTGGGCAGAGGAGGGAGTTAACAGTGGCAAAGAAGCTCCGGGGGTTGGAAGACTGGGTAGAGATGAGGATTTTGAAGTATGATTGTTTAGCGAGGGAAAGGGCAGCACTGAATGATGAGAGCATGAATTTGAAATGGAGGAAGCCTGCTTTAGAGCGTCAAGAGCTGAAGTAAGAGATGCATTGTATAGGGATGTGGCTTGTTCAGGGCATGTGAGAGAGAGAAGAAGAGAGAGAAGTGAGTCAAACAGGGAGGATAGGGATGAGGCGTCAATAGCCTCAATGTTACACTTAGTGATGGTAGCCTTAGGAGGGAGAGATGGGGGAGCAGAGATAGATAAGTTGAATGAGAGCAAGTGGTGGTCAGAGAGGGGAAAAGGGGAATTGGAGAAATCAGAAATATCAAAGTGGTGAGTGAAAACCAGATCCAGTGAGCTCCAGCTCACATGGGAGAGTGAGGTGGTCCACTGGGAGAGACCAACTGAAGAGGTGAGGTTAAGGAGTTTAGAGGCAGTTTGTTTTGTGGGGTTATCGATAGGGATGTTGAAATCACCTAGGATAATGGAGGGAATGTCAGAAGAGAGGAAGTGAGGTAGCCAGGAAGCAAAGTTGTCGAGGAATTTGGGAGGAAATGTCAGGCGGACGGTAAATGACAGCAACATAACCTTCATAAATATTCATATCTAATCACATTCCCTCTGTACTGTCCACACAAATCCTCACATATTTTGTCTGTCTTAACTTTCACACTCTCCTGACCTCTGCCCAACATTGCTCTGTGACTATATCATACAGCCCACCAAGAACCATTGTAATCTGGCAGGACCATTATGCAATTGGTAGCATCTTATCCTTGTGTATTAATGCTTATTTCCCTATAGATTGTAAGCTTGCAGACAGGGCTTCCTACCTCTATATCTGTTTTATTACCCAGTTTTGATCTATTACTGTTTTTCTAACTGTAAAGCACAACAGAATATGCTGCGATGAAAAAAACAAAAAAAACTGTTGATAACTAAAAATAGGATTTTAATACCTACCGGTAAATCCTTATCTATTAGTCCGTAGAGGATGCTGGGGACACCATTAGAACCATGGGGTATAGACGGGATTCACAGGAGACATGGGCACTTTAAGACTTTGAAAGGGGTGTGAACTGGCTCCTCCCTCTATGCCCCTCCTCCAGACTCCAGTTATAGGAACTGTGCCCAGGGAGACTGACATTTTGAGGAAAGGATTTATTGTTAAACTAAGGTGAGATTCATACCAGCTCACACCTCAACCATGCCGCAGAACATGGCATTCAACAGAACACAGGCCAACGGCATTAACAATTGCAGCAACAGGCTGAAAATAAACGTAACACAACATATGTGTAACCATAACTAATAACTGCAGATACAGTACGCACCGGGACGGGCGCCCAGCATCCTCTACCAACTAAGAGAAAAGGATTTACCAGTAGGTATTAAAATCCTATTTTCTCATACGTCCTAGAGGATGCTGGGGACACCATTAGAACCATGGGGTTATACCAAAGCTCTAGAACGGGCGGTAGAGTGCGGACGACTCTGCAGCACCGATTGACCGAACTTAAGGTCTTCATCGGCCAAGGTGTCGAACTTGTAGAACTGTGCAAAAGTGTTTGACCCCGACCAAGTAGCTGCTCGGCAAAGTTGCAATGCCGAGACCCCCTGGGCAGCCGCCCAGGATGAGCCCACCTTCCTAGTGGAATGGGCCTTCACTGATTCCGGTAATGGCAATCCAGCCGTGGAATGGGCCTGCTGAATCGTGTTACAGATCCAGCGCGCAATGGTCTGCTTAGACGCAGGACACCCAACCTTGTTGGGAGCATACAGGACAAACAGAGCTTTTGTTTTCCTAATCTGAACCGTTCTGGCGACATAAATCTTCAAAGCTCTGACCACATCCAGAGATTTTGACTCAACAAAGTTGTCAGTAGCCACAGGCACCACGATAGGTTGGTTAATGTGGAAAGAGGAAACCACCTTCGGTAGAAATTGTTGACGTGTCCTCAATTCAGCTCTATCTTCATGGAAGATCAAATAAGGGCTCTTGTGAGACAAGGCCGCTAACTCAGACACCCGCCTTGCAGATGCCAAGGCCAACAGGATGACCACTTTCCAAGTGAGGAATTTCAACTCCACCTTCCGTAAAGGTTCAATCCAATGTGACTGAAGGAATTGCAACACCACATTAAGATCCCATGGTGCCACTGGAGGCACAAATGGAGGTTGGATGTGCAATACGCCCTTCACGAAAGTCTGAACTTCTGGAAGGGAGGCTAATTGTTTCTGAAAGAAAACCGATAAGGCTGAAATCTGAACCTTAAATTGAGCCCAATTTTAGGCCCGCATCCACACCTGCTTGTAGAAAATGGAGAAACCGTCCTAGGTGAAACTTCTCCGTAGGAGCCTATTTGGATTCACACCAAGATACATTTTCTCCAAACACGGTGGTAATGTTTAGACGTTACCCCATTTCTGGTCTGAATAAGTGTGGGAATGACTTCACTGGGAATACCCTTACGGGCTAGGATTTTGCGTTCAACTGCCACGCCGTCAAACGTAGCCGCGGTAAGTCCTGATACACGCACGGCCCCTGTTGCAAAAAGGTCCTCGCGCAAAGGAAGAGGCCAGGGATCTCCTATGAGCAATTCCTGAAGATCTGGATACCAAGCTCTCCTTGGCCAGTCTGGAAGAATGAGGATCACTTGGATCTTTGTTCTTCTTATAATATTTAGAACTTTTGGAATGAGAGGAAGGGGAGGGAATACATATACCGACTGAAACACCCACGGTGTCACGAGAGCATCCACTGAAATGGTTTGAGGGTCCCTTGACCTGGAACAATATCTCTGAAGCTTCTTGTTGAGACGAGAAGCCATCATGTCTACTTGAGGAATTCCCCAACGACCTGTCACCTCTGCGAAGACTTCTTGGTGGAGGCCCCACTCTCCTGGATGGAGATCGTATCTGCTGAGGAAGTCTGCTTCCCAGTTGTTCACTCCTGGAATGAAGATTGCTGACAGAGCGCTTGTATGCTTATCCGCCCAGTGGAAAATCTTTGTGGCTTCTGCCATCGCCGCTCTGCTTTTCTTTCCGCCCTGCCGGTTTATGTACGCTACTGCTGTTACATTGTCCGACTGGATCAGTACAGGCAGATCTCGAAGATGATATCCCGCTTGTAGTAAGCCGTTGTAAATGGCCCTTAGCTCCAGAACATTTATGTGTAGACAAGTTTCCTGACTTGACCATCTTCCTTGGAAGTATTCTCCCATTGTGACTGCCCCCCAGCCTCGGAGGCTTGCATCCGTAGTCACTAGGATCCAGTCCTGTATCCCGAACCTGCGCCCCTCTAGGAGGTGAGAGCTGTGCAGCCAACATAGGAGTGATACCCTGGTCTTGGAAGACAGGTTTATCCTCTGGTGCATGTGTAGATGGGACCCGGACCACTTGTCCAACAGGTCCCACTGGAACACTCTGGCATGGAACCTGCCAAACTGAATGGCCTCGTAGGCTGCAACCATCTTCCCCAGCAACCGAATGCATTGATACTCTTGCTGGTTTCAGAATTTGTTTGACCAGACTCGTTCCAGAGCCTTTTCCACAGGAAGAAAGACTCTCTGTAGTTCTGTGTATCATTCCCACGTCGTCGGAATCAACTGTGATTTTGGCAAGTTTAGGAGCCAACC
Organism: Pseudophryne corroboree; assembly: GCF_028390025.1. Lineage (NCBI taxonomy): Eukaryota > Metazoa > Chordata > Amphibia > Anura > Myobatrachidae > Pseudophryne > Pseudophryne corroboree. The sequence continues at coordinate 391,671,850 of NC_086450.1, forward strand.
ATGTTGTTTAAGAACTGTCATGGAGAGTGCAACGTTTTGGACCAACTGGTCCCTGGACCTCGCCTTTATTAGGAGATCGTCCAAGTATGGGATAATTGTGATTCCTTGCTTGCGAAGGAGAACCATGATCTCTGCCATCACTTTGGTGAAAATCCTCGGAGCCGTGGACAGACCAAACGGCAACATTTGAAATTGATGACGACAATTCTGAAATGCAAATCTCAGGTAAGCCTGATGCGGAGGATAAATGGGAACATGTAAGTAGGCTTCTTTTATGTCCACCGACACCATAAAATCCCCTTCCTCCAGACTGGAGATCACTGCTCGGAGAGACTCCATCTTGAATTTGAATCTCTTTAGGTAGAAATTCAGGGATTTCAGGTTTAGGATTGGTCTGACCGAGCCGTCCGGCTTCGGGACCACAAACAGGCTCGAATAAAAACCTTCTCCCTGTTGTGACTGGGGAACCTTGATGATAACTTGATTTTGACACAATTTTTGTATTGCGTCGCAAACTACCTCCCTGTCGGGAAGAGAAGCTGGTATGGCCGATTTGAAAAAAAGGAGAGGGGGACGTCTTGAAACTCCAGTCTGTACCCTTGGGATATTATTTGTAAAATTCAAGAGTCTAGGTTGGAACGAACCCAAAACTGACTGAATAGTTTTAGACGGGCCCCCACCGGTGCGGACTCACGAATAGGAGCCCCAACGTCATACGGTGGAATTGGTAGAAGCCTGGGAGGACTTCTGCTCCTGGGAGCCTGACAAGGCTGGAGATAGTTTACCTCTACCCCTTATAAATTCAGGAAAAACCCCGGCCCTTTCTGAATTTATTGGGCCGAAAGGACTGCATCTGATAATGGTGCGTTTTCTTTTGTTGTGGAGGAACATAAAGTAAAAAGGATGACTTACCCGTGGTAGCCGTAGACACCAAATCAAGGCCGTCTCCAAATAAGGCCTTACCTTTATATGGTAGAGATTCCATACTTTTCTTGTTATCAGCATCAGCATTCCATTGGTGAATCCACAACGCACGCCTAGCTGAGACAGCCATGGCATTGGCCTTTGATCCCAAAAGACCAATATCTCTCACAGCTTCCTTAAGGTATGCTGCAGTGTCCTTGATATAACCCAGCGTCAAGAGGATGCTATCCCTATCTAGGGTATCTATATCAGATGACAAGTTATCTGCCCACTTTTCAATAGCACTACTTACCCACGCAGATGCAATGACAGGTCGGAGTAGTGTACCCGTGGTCACATAAATGGACTTCAACGTAGTTTCTTGTTTACGATCCGCAGGATCCTTAAGGGCCGCCGTGTCAGATGACGGGAGAGCCACCTTCTTAGATAAACGAGACAAGGCCTTGTCCACAGTGGGGGGAAACGGATAAACTGCCATAATTCTTTTGGGAATCTGAAACTTTGTCAGGACCTTCCCAAACTTTTTCAAATAGCGTGTTCAGTTCATGAGAGGGAGGAAACGTTATCTCAGGTTTCCTTTCTTTATACATACAGACCCTTTTATCAGGGATAGCTGGGTCTTCATTGATATGTAACACATCTTTAACCGTCACAATTATGTACTGAATGCTCTTTGACAATTTTGGGTCTAACCTGGAATCGTTATAGTCGACACTGGAATCAGAGTCCGTGTCGGTATCAGTGTCTGCCATTTGGGCCAACGTACGTTTTTGTGACCCTGATGGGACCTGACTGAATAACATATCTTCCACAGATTTTTTCCATGCCTGGGTCTGCGACTCAGACTTATCTAACCTCTTACTAATAAGAGCCACATTAGCATTCAAGGCGTTCAACACATTTACCCAATCAAGTGTCGGCGGTGCCGACAGGGTCACCCCCGCAGCCGTCTGCGTCCCTAATACAGCCTCCTCCTGGGAAGAGCCTTCAGCCTCAGACATGTCAACACTTGTGCACCAAACACTCACAGACACACCGGGCATATAGGGAACACACCCACAGTAAGGTCTGTCAGAGACACAGAAGGGATTTGCCAGCTCACAACCCTGCACTGAGAAAACGTGTCTGAAATTGGCAATACAATGCCTCAGACCTATAGCGCTTTTATCACATATATATATTATATATATTGCACCAATTTATATGCCTCCCCCCTCCGTTTTGCACCCCTGTACTTGTCAGTGTGTGTGGAGGACCAGCGTCTTGGAGAGGAAATGGCGCCGTGAGCAGTGAGGAAGAAGCTCCGCCCCCGCAATGGCGCGCTTCTGTCCCGCTTTTTTCAATATTTATACTGGCGGGGGTTTGGGACAGTCCCGCGGCACTAATGTCCCCTCTTGCCAGTTTGCTTATGAGGATTGTTTTAAGCTGCCCTTATGAGGATTGTACATAGCAAATAAAAAAATAAAATAATTGGATGCTGTTTTCAATATATTGTATATCTTAGTGACCTAGAGAGAAACTGAGGTATGTGCATGATCTCGATGAGACATCAGGGAGAAGGGCAACAATGGAAAAACCAGACACTTAGCACACTGAAAGTTGGTGTTCCGATCATGGATCTGCGGAACTTGACTCTGCCCAAGTTATGCAACAGAACCTGTTTTAAAGTGGCTGCTCTGCAGATTAACCTAATTGAGGTAGAGATTCTAACAGGATGCGGCATAGGCGAATCTGTGTTAATACCACGTATAGCCTTTATCCTCCTTTTCATTTTAAGATAACACTAGTATAAGAATAAGACACTGAAAATAACGGCAAAAATACATACTACTAATAAAAAATATGAAAAAAGTCAACTTTATTTAAACATATACAAAATATTTTAAAATCCTATTTCAGTAACAATTTTGATAACAGAAAGACAAGTTAATCTGCAATTCTACTGGTGAAGACTATCCACTGCAGATCAAGACATTGTTTTACTCTAATGAGGTCACTAAGTCACCTAATAATCACTAATATGCTGTGTGAGGAGCGATGCATAGCAAGTACGGCTGTGGGAAATAGAGAAAAGTGCAGAGAGAAAAGGTAAAAGGAAAAAAAAACAGAAAGAACGAAGAGGAGCAAAGGGGCAGGATGTAATGAGAGGAGAGCAGAAATCAGAGATGGATTTTAATTGAAGTGGCTTTAGAGTGGGCTATGGGAGGAAGCTTCAAGAGAATACAGAATGAAACATTGAAAAGCACGGGAGTGTCGCTATTCCAAGTGCAAAGACACCAATAAGCCTGGAATGCAAATAAGCGTTTGCAAGACAACATAAGGTCATGTATGCTGACAAATACAGTATACACTAGAGATACAGACTGAACAAATGAAATTATTTTAACATTCAATGTACGAGTCATCTACAGTACTTACTCATGTAACTGGAATAAATGAGTAATTAACAGTCTAAGCTATTGCGGTCTGGGAACTGCCGTCATGTAGTAAGCAGCAATGAACAATTTTATTAATCCCAATTGTCACATATTAAAGCAGGATAATCCAGATTCGAAGACTGCGTCCCAATTGAGAAAGGTTTGTCTCGTATTGGTTATGAAGGAACGTATATATTCACTATACAGATCAGCTGCATCCAGGAACAAGGCAGGAGATGGACTAGGGCATCCTATAGCAGGACAAGAGGTGGACCAGAGCATCCGGTAACAGGGCAAGAGATGGACCAGAGCATCCTGAACAGGGCAAGAGATGGACCAGGGCATCATGCAACTAGCTCAGGAAATGGACCAGAGCATCCTGGAACAGGGTAGTACCAGCGCATCCCAGAACAGGGCAGGTGGTGGACCACTGCATCCTGGAACAGGGGAAGAGGTGGATCAGTGTATCCTGTAAGAGGGCAGCAGGCGGACCAGGACATCCAGCAACAGGGCAAGAGGTGGACCAGAGCATCCTGCAACAAGGCAAGAAGTGGACCAGAGCATTATGGAACAGGGAAGGAGGTGGACCAGCGCATCCTGCAGCAGAGTAGTACCAGCACATCCCAGAACAGGGCAGGTGGTGGACCATCATATCCTGGAACAGGGCAGGAGGTGGATCATTGCATCCTCTAACAGGGAAGGAGGTGGACCAGTGCATTCTGCAACATCGCAGGAGGTGAACCAGAGCATCCGAAGTGCTGGATACACCCAAGTGAAGCAGGCCACTCCCCTTTTTAAACGTGTCCTGATTCTTCA